>NW_021620841.1:1311762-1365776 GCF_004785775.1 Grammomys surdaster
CTCTCTCTCTCTCTCTCTCTCTCTCTCTCTCTCTCTCTCTCTCTCTCGTGTGTGTGTGTGTGTGTCTGTGTGTGTGTGTAAAGAGATTGTTAGAAGGCCTCAACCTTACACAGATAACCATAGACAACTAAAGAAGAACTGGAGAAATAGTATTCCCCAAAGAAGAGTGCACCAGTTGCTTATCCAATAACAAATGATCAGTCAAGAAAACATATACATGCAAGTACACTAGCTGAATCATAGAGACTAAGCAGGTTAGACATATGTGTTTAATACTATATATTAACCATTCATGACAAAAAGGACATGTGTTTGAAAGACAGCAAGGAAAGGTCTATAGAAGCATTGGCAGAAGAAGGAAAGGGAAAATGATGTAATCTCAAAAAAGGAAAAGAAGCTCTTAATTTTATTTTTTTAAATGAGCTACTTTTAAGGGTCCTATAATCAGGTTGAGCTCACCACAATAATTCAGGATTATCTCCCTGTTTAGAGATTTACAACTTTGAGCTCATCCTCATTTCTAATCAAAGTGACCACAACCTTTCTGACCTCAGATTCAGGATGTCCAGAAAGGCCTCTCAGCCTTTGGTAAGAGTAAGAGTATACTCTGATTTTTTTATGAAGATGCCTTTGGCTCTTTCAAGATTGCCATAGGAAACATTCCCAGTCAAAAATCTGACATTGTTTTCACAAGGAAAGGTATCAAATTAATTTCAGTCCTTTATTGATTTCATTAGCATGTCAGTACTCTGCTTCAGCTCTCAGGCTTAAAAAATGGGCAGTAACTCATACAATTAATGCAAAATGAGCATTTCTGTTCTCACACCTATGCCATGTAAAATATTTGACTATTTTTATTCCAGAAGCTTTTGTTAAATGAGATTTATAATTACTAAATTTTATTTTATTTACTCAACATTAAATATTACCTGAATTGCAATGTTTTGAAAAAAACTCTTATTTTAGATTGGATAAACTAAGCTAATTAACCTATGAAAAAGCTTACAATTTTTTTTTAGTGGATTTTTTGAAATCCACTTTTGAACAATTTTCAAGTGTATATAATACTTTCTTGTGAACTACAGTGATCATGTACATGTCTTAAATTTATTCTTTCTGTTTAATAAAAAATTTTTAGCATTTGACCAACATTTCCCCAATCCTAACTTGCAATCTCACCCAGATAACCACTACCCTACCCTCTATCTCCATGAGACATTTTAGATCTCACACCTAACTGAAATTATTAAATACTTCTTTTACTGCCCTATTGCATACTGTATACCATCTTCTAAAGAGGAATGATAGCTAAGGCATAACATCTATATCAATTAAAAAATGTTACATTTTACTGAATAGAAAAACCAATTAAGTCAAAATTTATTGTTAGTAAGGATACAACAGGCCAAATTAACAAGCAAAGGGTGAGTAGTGAAGGCCTTAAAAAAAAGAACAAAAGCTGACAGAAGTTAATGTGTTTTCTTATTTTATAACTGCCTTTGCTTAAGAACGATAGCCTCCATGCGTTTAATGCTCTTCATAATACTTGATGAATAATAAATGATACATTTCTTACTTTCCTCCCAATATCTTAGGTTTTTTTATGCTTATCCCCTCACTGATTTGTCTGTAAAATAAAATGGAAAATTCTGTGAATGGTCAAATCAAAACTTATTAACAAGACATTCATGGCTTTCTCAGTTTTAGACATTGAAAACCCTTTCTCTAAGAAGTAATATTCTATTACTTCTTCAAGTACAGAACAACTCATTATCTACTCACAAAATGACTTTACCTTTCTTCTGAAATCATTGAAAAGGCAGCTCTGTTTTGCACATCATTCTAAATTTAAGAAAGTCTGGTGACTGATTTCTTCAAGAGGCAAGTTTTAGTTTGGAAGTTTACCTTGACCCTTTTTCTTTTATTGCCTGTGATTGTCAGATAACATTGGAAAAAGCAAAATTTTTGTAAAGACAGAAACCATAAAAGGCATTAATCACAACATAATTTGAAGAATAGGAGCAATGGAGACAAGCAAGATGAACACTCTGCTCCCCGTAGCTGGGCAAGCATGGCACAATAGAAGTAATGGAATGACACAATAGGAAAAGGACTTCAATCCCTAAAGTAGTTTCTGTAGTGTCAAGGGTCACCTGATTCTAGAGAAAATAAAGGTGAAGTGTTCAAGTGTGAGACATTCAAACTTTTGCATCCCTTGGTCACTTTGCAGAAAATACATTTTTCTTGTGCTATTCTCTTTCTGCATAAGATAAAGTTTCATGTAAACTTTAAAGCCATTAAACATCATGAGAGCATCATGTTTTAATTTTCATGATGGTTTGCATACGCTTGGCTCAGGGAGTGGTACTACTAGGAGTTGTGACCCTGTTGGAGTAGGTGTGTTATTGTGGGCATGGGCTTTAACACCCTAGTTCTAGCTGTCTGGAGGCAAGTATTCTGCTAGCAGCCTTCAGATGAAGATGTAGAACTCTCAGCTCCTCCTGTACCATGCCTGCTTCAACAAGGCCATGCTCCCACCTTAATGAGAATTCACTGAACCTCTGAACCTGTAAGTCAGCCCCAATTTAACATTATCTTTATAAGAGTTGACTTGGTCATGGTGTCTGTTCACAGCAATGGGAACCCTAAGGCAGTTTTCTTCTTTCTTCTCCCCTTCTGTGCAACTTTTAATTTCAGATGTTCACTTGTGCCTTACATAAACAAGAGATGAGCAGAGGTTATATAATCATGTTACTTCTAAATGCCATTGTCCTAGTTTTATGTTTGGCACATTTTTGAAGCTACCATATGAAATTAACTTTCTCTTTTATGTGTTAATACATGCATACTTGTTATATTCCTACAATTCTATCTCATGATCCCTTGGCCCTCAAACAGACTCTCAGTATGAGTCAGTTTATATTTCATCTTGTTAAAATAACTGTTGATGCCATGAATGCCAAATACTAAGTGCATATACATATATGTATATATTAGTCTTTCCATTGAAAAGAAGATAAAACTCAGCCATAAACCCAGGTCATCATTTTATTAAAGGCTGATCTTGAACAACATGTGCATTGTATTCCAGGTAAATATCTTTACTAATGGTTTACAAATATCTTCTTGTTGGATTGTGGTATTTGTACTTTGCTGAGAAGTTATTCACTCTTTTAACAAGTGTTTTTGTCTTTTCTTTCCATAATGTTCCTCTTCTGAGATACCTTATCACTCTCATATGTGACAAGCAACAGAAAATGTCATTTATTTTCATTTCTCTTGTTTGGTTGTTTTGGTTTTAACATCAAGTTGGTCAAAAGTATTGACTATCTTATAAAAATGTTTCTTTATACACATAATTCATACTTAAAACCATATGCATCTATATATGTAGATAACCAATGCAACCACTTTAGAAACCATAACATAAACCAGCACTTGCAAATATATAATATAGGATTTAACCAAAATAAACACATACATACACACACACACACACACACACACACACATGCACACATGCACACATGCATGTACAAACTGTAATGAACATTTAATAAAATACAATTGATAATATAATGATAGACTTTTACTTCAGCAATGTTATCAAAGATAAAGTTAAAACTATAAATCCATATTTTAAACCACTATAAAAGAACAAAATATGCCTTAATGCTCAGTATTCATACCTTTTCCATTTTAGGCAAATATCATCTGGTTCTCCATCATATATTTTGGATAGGAGTGCCCTATTTTCATGACTAGAGTACAGCAGAAATTTATATGTTCAAAAATTCAGCACTTTATTTGAAGATAAAAATATAAAATTCCTTTGTTTTAATGTATGTTCATATGAGCTATTTACCTTGTATGCATACATGATTTGACTGTTTCATTTTTATACTACTGAAGCAAGCTTTTGTAGTTTCATGCAAAAGTCAAGACTGATAAAAGTAAAGTCATTCAGGGATAAAGAACTCGGTGACAATAAAGGAAGTAATCAAAATACAGTGTAAGATTTTGGTATAGAATTAAGGAATTAAATATTTTCTGAAGTTTCATACCTGTTAGCTCTGGGGTCACTCTAAAATATTCATATTAAAGAAAAATAAGAGAAAAAACACCCATTGGTACTTAGAATAAATGTTGATGATGCATAATCTTTTGACATGACTGTGATGGCTATTCCCAGTTGTCGACTTGACTATTTCTGGAATGAACTACAATCCAGAAATGGAGGACATATCTGTGATCCAGATCTAGAGGCATTATGGCCATGAAAAGCTTAAGTCCAGACAACTTGCTACACACATTTAAACCTAAGAACCAAAGGCAAGCAGGTCTCTGAGTTCACAACCAGCCTGGAACAGAGCAAGCTCCAAGTAAAGAATAGTTTCAGAGTTATTAAATTAACAGATTGGCAAGCCAAGGATGAGTAAGATTATGCACAGAGCCTTATCAACCTAAGACAGAAATGCATTCCTTTCGATAATGCATATTCCATAATGAGTAAGGAAGGCATTCTTGGCAGAATGACCTACAACAGGCTCAGTCTTGTTGGTGAAATCAAAAAGAGGGAGAAGTGGAGTACCTTTGGGGCTGCTTGGCAAGAATCTGACATGGGCCAAGGACAAGGAGGTAGGCTTCAAGCAGGAATCTGACATTAGGCTAAAACAAAGTGTGGGACTGTGTAAGGGAATCTTGGTTCTTGGCCAGGCATGGGCCTGGAACCCCAAGACTCCAAGGGAGAAATGGCAGGTGTTTGGCCACATCCCCAGAACCCAGGGTCCTGACACGAAGTCTAGTCTCCATGGACCTACATTGTTTAGTCATGTAGGCCATAAAAGCCCCTCCCAAAGTACACAGGTAAAGGGTCTGACTACAGTCCTCAGGGCCTAGAGAGATTTACCTACTAATGAAGGCCAGAAGGCAGAGCAAATTAAACATTCTTCCTCAGACCTTCCCCCTTTCTCCCTCCCTATATAACTCAGGTCTGCCCTGAGTTTCATAGGGGTTCATCCAGATCCATCTGCCATCTGCCATGAAAATAAACCCTTTTGGAACCAAGGACTTTCTCATGTCATTGGGGCCTGCTGTCACCAATGCCTCCAGCCTCTGGAACCTTAGACTTTCTCCTGTATTTGGGACTTGTTGGTGTGGAAAGCCTCCAGGATTCAGCCATGGCCTTTTTCCCACAACAAAGAAGTAATTTCAGGCAGAGATCTAAATCTTAGGCTAGAACAAAGCAGTAATTTCAGAGAGGAATCTAAATTTCAGGCTAGAACAAAGAAGTAGACTTCAGACATGAAAATGATTTGGGGCTAGTACAGGGAAATAGGCTCAGATATTTTGGTCATCCTGATAAACCTTTAGAAACAGTGATCACAGGAGTGTTCACGTAATTGGATTTAATGCCTTGATTGTTCTTTGACTATTTGTTTTTGTTGTCTTGCTTGTTCCTTGACTATTTGCAAGCTATTGCAAATATCTAGACCTTCAGCCTAGAGCTGACCTTAATACACACATGTAATTAAAAGGGTATAAAAGCATAAAATCATAAAAAAGAAGGGAGGATGGGATAGGGGGTTCTATGGAGAGGAAATGGGGAAAGGGAATGGCATCTGAAATGTAAAATAAAATATCCAATAAAAAAATAGCTTCAATCCAGGCATGACTTTACATATTTTTAATCTGTAGACCTACATAAGGACAATGGAAGAGAGAAGGCTCTCTTCTTCATCATCATCTGTTTGCACTTACTTCCCAGCATATCTATTGGAACCTACTTCTTCAGGATTCCAGTTTATACAGAAGACCAGCTGAAACACCGAGCCTCATGGTACTGAGCAACTAGTAGATTCTTGAACTTCCCATTCACAGCTGCCCATAGTTGAGTTAGTTAGAATGTAGACTGTAAGTCATTTAAAAAATTTCCCTTCATATATTGATACATTCCATAAGTTCTGTGACTTTAGAGAAACCTGGAATACAAACTTGGATTTTCTAAATATTTAAGATTACAAACTCTTTTTACATATAGACGAACTGTCCTGTGGTCTTGACTGAAACCTAATTTTTTTTACAATAAAATTACTTTACCAACAGCTATTAATGTTAGCAATACAGACTAGTCAGGATGAAATTATGAAGAATGTCCAGAATTCCAAATTCTTGTAGTCAATACAAGACCTTAGTTAAGTTGATCTCCATAATCAATTCCCAGCGCAGCAAACTCTATTAGCACATGATGAGAAAATGTGTTTAAGCAACACCAAGAGTCAAAATAGGCTATACTACTTTTCGGAGAGAACATTAATATCTGACAAAGCTAATTTGACAAATCTTTTAAAGCAACAAACATGTGATTCACTACTAGGTTTCCTTTTGAAGAAAACTAATCTAGTTATTTTCAATATATAATTAGAAACACTTCCTTCATAAATGGGTCCTTACATCGCCTCAGATTTTACAAGTTTAAAAATAATGCAACTGATGGAAAGATGGGAAATGAGAAGGATAAAAGATACTGTAGAAAAATAGCACAAGTTATATTGACCCTTAGATCATGGCTTAGCCTTCTGCAGCCAAGATATGAGCTTAAGAAGTGAACGAGGTTGTCCTCAGAAACAACCTTGACATCCCAGGAAATGGCTCGGTGTGACTCATCTCCAAATGAGGAAAAGTCTCTACTTAAACATGAAGCATAAACATAAAGAAGTCTAGTAACTCAACTCTCAAACAATGGAAGAAAGAAGATAAAAGTGTAACTTCACCTGTAACATTTGATCCTCTGTTTTGATGCATTTCTCAGAGGCACATTTTGAGCGCAAAATCTAAAGTGATCCTTCTTCTTGCTTTACTTTAGTCTCTATTAAAGAGTTAAGGCTTTATAATAGAATAATCTTCTCAGGCAACATTCAAAAGTATGTTTATTAAAATAAAAGAAAAAATTTAAAATGTTCTCTGTGAGAATATTGCTTGCAATATGAATCTCATGAATACTTTTGACACTGTGTGAATGAAGGGAGACATTTAGAATCCAAAATATTACTCTGGGGCTGAAAATGTTAGGTAGTTCATTCATAGTTATTCCAAAAAAAATCCCATGGATTCTTTACAGAGGAGAATGTTCTGCATAAAGTAAACATTTATTGTTTAGCAAATGGCATATTTTGCCTCATGTAGGATGACATCCTCTCTCTGTCATTTATAATCACATTGTCTTTCCAATTTAAAAATTGCATATTGAAAAATTAAAAAATAAAAAAATAAAAAATAAAACAATATATATAAAAAATAAAAATAATTAAAAAATAAATTAAAAAATATTAAAAAAGAAAAATAAATAAATAAAGCCTATATAACTCTATTGCTAGATTTTACTTTTATTAATATAGTTGGAAAATAAATGCAAAAAAATGAGAAGCATAGTCATGTTTCTGATTGTATTATTTGCCATTTACACATGTACTTATATACAGATATATGATGATGATATTTTTAAATTACAAATGTCACTACTTATTTTAAGATTGTAGTATCAAAACAGTCCATGATGCTATTACCAAAGCAAAAATTAAAGAAAAAATTAAAATTGAGAGCTAGTATTACTAAGTAGTTATACATACAATTTTTTAAAGCCAGAATATCATCATCATTAAAGATCTTCTATAAATGCAATCCAGGAAGCCAATAACAAATTATGAACACAAAATAAAATGTAAATGAGTAACTTAGATGTTTTTCTCTTCTGTTGCCACAGTATTTGGTAAAGACACATTTTTTTTTTTTGGATTATGGTGGTCTTGTCATTTTTAGTAAAACAGCGGGCAGACCAAAGTCTCTGGAAACTTCCATGGTTCATGAAGTTTTAAATTACAAATTACAAATTTTCACATCATCCATCTTCCACTTTATAGCTGTTGGAACAAAAATCTATTTCTAAACAATTAGCTCAGAGCATGCTCTTCCCTTGCTGTTTGATTCTGTCAGTATGATTCTTGAACATAATCCGAAGACTCTAAGCCAATGCCTTGGCTACTTCTCAAAAGAGTTCTAAATATTTGCTCTTTTTCCTGAACCAATTATACATTGGCAGATACTCCAATAGTACACTATTCACAAGAGCTTCGTAGTTTCTTTCTCCTCTTTCTTTCTTGTTTTTTCTTCCTTCCTTCCTTCCTTCCTTCCTTCCTTCCTTCCTTTCTTTCTTCCTCCTCTTTCCTTCTCTCTCTCTCTCTCTCTCTCTCTCTCTCTCTCCCTTCCTTCTTTTCTTTCTTTTCTTTCTTTCTTTCTTTCTTTCTTTCTTTCTTTCTTTCTTTCTTTCTTTCTTCCTTATCTTCTTTTCTGCCTGCTGATGTTTTTGAGAGAATGAAAGCTAGGAGAAAGTAATGTAATCTAATGTTCAACTAGTTAGTAAATGTTAGTCAAAGCCTGAGAACTAAAGACCTTAGCTCAATTTATTGTCCGTGGATTATAATCTATGGCCTGAAAGGATCACTATAAAAGAGTTTATATGTAGATAGCAGTAATACAAAGACTATTAATTTCAGATTATACACAAATAATGCCTATCACTGAGACTTGTTTCTCCTATTTGCACATATATTTTTCTTATTTTTTTTAATGGTTATTTCTTTGTGTCATATTTCATTGCTGTGTCTCTATCTTAGGCAGGGATGACTCTGTGCTCTGTGTGTGTGTGTGTGTGTGTGTGTGTGTGTGTCTTGGGAATCAAACCTGTGACCTCAACTATGAGGTATTATTAACTAAAGTATTATATCTTTAGTAGTTCTTTAGTAGTTTGTGTTGTCGGTGCCAACAATTACAAAAATTTTTCTTCTGTTGCTTCTCTTTGGATTCTAGGCTATTATTGAATTTTCTATTTATTTAACTCTATATCTTCCATGCACCTTTAAAGTCTACAACTGAAGTCTGTAAACTGTTTTATTCCAATATTTCTTGTATAACCATTTTTCTGTGATACACTCAAAATGCTTAAGTTTTCACCTCTGCCAAAGCCTTTTGCGGGGTTAGTTTTATAGCTCTTTGATATTTTATTACTATGTCTCCTTGTAATTTTCCTTCAAAGTGTTATTACATGACAGGAAATTAAGTACATATCAGATGAGGTTAGAGCTCTTCAGGAAATCTTGTAATATCTCCCTATTCTTCAGTTCAAATCTCCAAAGTGTATGCACTAAGTCCTTGCAAAGAGTGATTCATGGTTATATCTCATGTCTTCTACCTCCTCTTAATTTATTTTAACAACCGTTTTCATTCTGTAATTCACTAGTTTTCTACTGATAAGAGTCACAGAACACGATTTTATTTCTACCTGACATATTGGTCTCCAGAATCTGAATATGAAATTCTATCAAGTTTCTGAAGTTTTATTTCAAATGTCACTTCCTGGATGAAATTTAACTTAAACGTTTTGTCAATATTCTTTATTCTACAGTGAGCCGATTCTCAAAAAAAGTATGCATTTAGACCCAGGACTTGGGAGAAAGAGGCAGGTGGAACTCTGAGGTAGAATCCAGCCTGGTCTGCAGAGTGCATTCCAAGACACCAAGGCCATAGAGAAACCCTGTCTCAAACACACACACACACACACACACACACATAGTCATGTGGAGACCAGTTAACAGTTCAATTTGCAGAGTAAGTTGTCTGCATCTATCAAGTAGATTCTAAAGACTATACTCAGGTTGTCAGGCTTGATAACCTGCTAAGGTATCTTACCACCTACAGTTGATAGTCTTTGTTCTTAAAACACACACACACACACACACACCATATAATATGATATATAATTTATGATATAATATGTGATATGTAACATATAATATGTAATTAATATCATATCTATAATATATAATATGTATAATATAATGTATATATTTGAAAAATACATGTACATATGTGTACATTATATATCTATATATATCTATATATCCAAATATAATACATACATACACACATGCATACACACATGTATACTCATATATATACAGACACACATACAAACACACACACACACTTCCTAAAAAATAAATATTAAAAATTTAACATTTAAGCTATACTCAGGCTTACATTTCAGGTTTGCATCTTTCTACTAATTGATAAAGGAAAATCCATGTAAACCATTTGTACCTATGATTTTTTTTAACTTCTGAATTGCAAATAACATTGCTATGTACCTCACAGATTGAGAAGACTATAAACTAAAATGAGTGAATTAATAGAGAAGATTTTGAAAGTAGTTGGTAAGTCTTCCATAAGTGTTATTTTACCATTTTGTATAGATGGTTGTATATGTACGTGGTATTATATGACATTGCAATATTAGAAATAAATCCAATGCCTAGCAAATTGTAGGTATGTACTGAGCAATGATTCAGTGAGAAATGAATCATTTACTATGATTTAGAATGGATTTACTAACTCATTCTAAAATGGAATTACCTTTCACTAAGAAAATCAATGGAATTCATTGCTCTAATCATTAATCACAATTATTCACCAGTGCTTATTGTACAACAAACCATAACTTCTTATACAACTATATTCTCATACTTTTCTTAATAAGTATAAAGTGTTTCAGCTGTGAATCATCAAATCTGTTTGTAAGTCCTTTTTCCTAATTCTCTACTTTATCCTTTTCAAAGATCTCTCTTCCACTGAGTCTCCTGTTATTTTCCATTTCATCAGAATCTTTGACTGTTGCTTTCTGACATTTGATCTTTGAGAAACACTGATACCAAACTTCTTCTGAAAAAGTCATCAGGCAAACGTTTTATATTACTGCTGTTGTTGTTGTTGCTGAAATTGCAACACTTTCTCTTGACCTCTGCATGCTTGGGCTTTGCAAAACAACATTTTAGGCTTTGGATCACAGGACTTCTTACTCTTTGTTTTCCTCTGTATTTACTTTGAAGTACGACTTTGAGCATCTCACATTCCAAGACAGGTCTCAGGGTTCCCAGCCTTCAAAAGGACTGAATTCTTCGCATTATTTCTATTGGATGACTCTTCCCTCTCTGGGCTTCTCCAAAACATTGTCTACACTCATACGGTATCATATCTTAAACTGCCTACAGGAAGACTTCCAATGACTTATGTGTTCTCAGACTATAGCAGAACTAAAGTCAATCCCAATTGTTAGTCCCCATATTTAATAATGTGTTATGTAAGTAGATGCTGCCTGCCATGTGATGTTGATGAAGACAATGATGAAACATGATAATTTCTAATCTTTTCCAACATTCTTATCTGGCAAAACCCAAGCTTCATTTCTAAAAGTGTTTGCATTCAGATAAATGAAAATGAACTCTTTACCTTTTCAGTTAGGCTACTTAGTCTGTAAAATCAAAATACTCTATGAACTAGGAGTTCATAGTAAAGTAAACATAACAAGTAGAAAAATTCTTACTTCCAGACCATTTTACCGTGATGCTTAATGAAATAATAATGAGTTATTTATCTCAGATGGGAGACAACTATCAAATGACCAAACCTATGATTTATGCAAATTTATGTAATCAGAAGAGAAGATGATGTTACCCATTATGGATGATGCTGTAGAAATGTTCAAAGAATTTTAGGTGTGTTCATTACTCTAATAATATAGCTCTAGAATTGAATGTGCATTTTTACAAACATATATCCACCAGGAGATTTGTATATTTTGTTCATTTGTCCATATGCATTTGCCCACTTGTCACTGTGTATGTTCTTCCTGCATGGATATAACTCATGGTCCAATCAGAGCATTAGTTCTGATACAATTTGACTATCTGCATCATCCCAAACCCATATGAAAGAAATAATAACATCCTTCCCTTTATTGTAGTAGCACTAAGTGACTAGATACAGATGGTTAAGTTATAAAAGTAGATGCCTATCAGTGACCTCCTGTCTTTAATATGATGTCATGAGGTGCCATGTAGGTCTCATCTATTGTCTTTGTTCTTAAACTTATCAGCCTCTATAACTATGAAATAAAGTGAAATTTTTCTTTTATTATCTTTCTTTCTTTTTTTGAAACTCAGTTGTGAAAATTTAAGCATACAATGAAAGCTAGTTGAACGCTATCTATGGGATAAACAGATAAAATCAACAGAATAAAGTTATGTTACAGACTTTAAATCAGAATATTATTTTCCATGATTCCACTTGGTTATAGATGGGCTATGGATCAGATACAAGCAGAATTATTCCTCCAATGTTTGCATAAAGAAACAGAACCTTTCTTTCTAAGATACGACTTTTAGTCTGGCACAACCAGTTCTACATGTTGAAAGGACATTAGGGAGATATCTACCTAGACAAAGAAATGAACCCAAAGGGAAGCAAGGGGAGATTAAGAACAGCTGTGCTGTATCCCATGATTTCCGTTAAGGCCTTGAAGCCAATTTTACTCCTTGTTGCTGCAACAACTGAGTTGATTTTTTTAAGGTGTGAGGGCACTTAAATTTCCTTTCCTTGTTAAGCTTGTTCCTAAGGGACTTTATGAAATCTTAAAATCAATATAACCTCCTCTAATAAAACTGGTATATTAAATATTATTAAATAGAAATGCCATTTCTGCAGAGAACTTTAATTATGGAAATTAAGATACAACATAAAAAGTAACAATAAAGACAAATACTAAAGCAGATCTATAGATGGGCACCCAGGGTACAAGAAAATTCTAAAAATAAAAGGATATTACAGTTCCCTTTAAAAAAATTAAAAATCCAATTATGAATTTTTGTCTATAAATAAACTCTGACTTCTAAACAATGTTTAATCTCATATTTTTTACTTAATAGTGTATTTGTATTTTTTAGCCTGCTATACTATTTGAATAGTTTAATGAGTTTATATTTTTATTTTTAATAAAAGTCTATAGAAAACCTGAGACAAGAAGCAGAATTGGTTAATATTCGTTCCTGAAAAATCTCTTCAAAAGAAAATCAATTTCCTATAGAATAGGAAGTGAAATTGAAAATCATTAACCATGTGGCATGCTGACACATATTTGTCAGTCCTGGACACAAGAGTCTAAGGTAAGAAGATCACAATTTTTCTTTTAATTTAATTTAATCTTTTTCTTCATTTGTTTGTTTACACTCCAGATTGTATTCTCCTCCGGTTCCACCCTCTGACTATTCCCCATCCCATACCTCCCTCCCAATCCCTCCAACCTGTCTCCTGGAGGATGTCTCCACACCCCACCCCTACCACACCAGAACTATAAACTCCCTGGGGCCTCCAGTCTCTTTAGAGTTAGGTGCATCTTCTCTGACTGAACCCAGACCCTGCAGTCCTCTGCTGAATATGTGTTGGGGGCTTTATATCAGCTGGTATATGCTGCTTGGTTCATGGTTCAGTGTTTGAAAAATCTTGGGGGTCCAGGTAAACTGAGACTGCTGGTCCTCCTACAAGGTCATCCTCCTCCTCAGCTTCTTCCAGCTTTTCACTAATTCAACTGCAGGGGTCACCAGCTTCTGTCCATTGGTTGGGTGCAAATATCTGCATCTGACCCTTTCAGCTGCTTGTAGAGATTTTTGGAGGGCAGTCATAGTAGGTTCCTTTTTGTGAGTGCTCCATAGCCTCCGTAATAGTGTCAGGCCTCTGGGCTTCCTCTTGAGCTGGATCCCACTTTGGGCCTCTCACTGGACATCCTTTTCCTCAAGCTACTCTCCATTTCCATCCCTATAGTTCAATCAGACAGGAACAATCACAAATTTTTATACCACCCTAACCCACATAAAAGAAAGAATAACATTTGCTATTCTCTGTTTACATATTAAATCTATGTATCATATAGTATAAAAAATAGTTATGATAGAAATTAAAATGGATAAAGACAGAATATAAGGGCACTAGTTTTATTAATGTATATTAATTATACAAAATAGCTTTTATTCATCTTCATATCGATATATATACATATATGTTACACCTTGATCATTTTCTAACCCTACAACATTCTTATTCCTGTTTCCTTTTCCAATGATCTTCTTTTATAATAGTGTACTTTAACAGCCATATGTAAACCTCCCATGCCAGAGTCCACAATTAAGAGCAAACATTTAGTGTTCGTCTTCCTTTGTCTGACAAGTTTCATTTAACCTGATGGCCATTAGGCTCAACTATTTTCCTACAGATGACATGAGGTTCCTATACATGACATGTCTTCTTTATGACTGAACAAACCTCCATTGTGCATATTTGACATATTCTCTTCATCCATTCACCCAGAATGAGCACCTAGGCTGATTTCATGCTATGATAGTTGCTAAGAATTCACAAATAAACAGGCATATGCAAGTATCTCAATAGTATGCTGACATGTTCCCTTTAAATATATACTCAGAATATTATCGCTAAATAAAATGAGAGGTCTTTATTCATTTCCAAAACAACTGGACTAATTTATATTCCCATCAACAGTAACACCATAACCACATCGGCATTTACTAATAATTTCCTTGATGCTACCTGATCTGGGGTAAAATAATATCTCAGTTTAGTTTTGATTGTATTTTCATGTATTATTTGGGTGTCTTCCTTTGAAATTTGTGTGCTGAAATATTTGCCAATTAGATGACAATTTATCAACTTAGTGGTAGAAAATTTTTTAGTTATTCTTTTTTTTTTAATTTTATACCAAATTTTAATATGAGAGAAAAATTAAGCTACATTCACTTTATGTGTACAGAAGGAAAAACAGGGGACCTTGGAAATGGATCAAAGTTATATTTAAGTCAGCAAAGTAAAAGAGGTTAAAATTCTAAGTGTTATTCTTTCTAGACTTGGTTTGGTCTTTCTTTTTTTTTTAATAATTTTTTGTTTTCTCAAATTGTAATTCATTCACACAGGGGTTATAAACACAGAAAGGCAGGATGTGGGGAAGGGAATGACACTGGAGTGTGGGTGTTCAGGGGGAATACAGATATCTTTAGAACTGGGTATAGGCTGGGTGAAGGTTCAGAGGACAAGTCACTATGACCCTGCCTATGACTCTGACTCACTTGTCCTTATCTAAGTTGGGATTGTCTGCCAAGGCTACCTATTTACAAGGTCTGTGACTACTCACACTGGTAAATTGTCACAGAAACTGCCTGTTTAAATTAGCTTATAGCCATCTGTATCAGTGTTTATCCACAGAGACTCAAGATTTGGTGTTAGTATACATCTATGACAGGCCCGCTGCTGATTTTAGGCCTATGGCTGATTTTAGGCCTTCAGTGTGTAAGCAGGGCTGCCTCTGACATCTCCTCCCTTCTCTAAGTATAGAAGGGCTGTGGTAATTCTAATCTTGAGAAGGCGGGAATAGAGGCCTGACCTCCAGTATTTGAAGGGGACCTTGTAATGGCTCCAGCCCCCCTGTCGTTGTCCAGTGAGGCATGAGGGCCATATCCATCCCGATGTCTTTTTCCTGGAAAGGAGATACTTTTGACATCAACCCCTATGCAGTCAGGCTTGTCCCTCAGGTAACCCAGAGAGATATTTTTATCTGTTATTTATATTCCCTTGCAGTGCTTAGCCTCACAGCCTAAGCAAGAATTCAGATCACCTGTGAGACGGAGTTCTGGGTGGCCCCTCTCTGCTTGGTCTAGGGGCAGAAGTCCCCCTTTTAGGTTGGGTGGAGATGGGTTTTGGAAACACCCTGTATAAAGTAACAACCTCATCTTGAGTCTCGTGGTCCTCCTTAGCTAACTTATGATAATGTATCTGAATAGGTTTTGCTACCAAATTATTTATCTGTTGTTTCACAGAGTAAGTCCGCCTATTTGATGCCCAGGGACCAGCAGACATAAGGAAAAGAACCGAAATAATGGTCCCAAGATGGGAGGAAATAGGGTTGACAACCTTGGAGAGGCTGAAAACCAATTCTTGTACCAGCATTCATCTGTCTCTTTCTCTCTCTGATTTATCTAAGGACCATCACTGACCTATTTCATGCTCTCTTTAACCCTCCTTGTCTTGTCTATGTAAAGGCAACATTCTTCTTTAAGGGATGTACACAGGCAAGAGCTGTACACAGCCTTTTCTATTGTAATAGAGTAAATCAAGTCCAATAAGGATCTTTGTGATTTTAGGAGGTCTCTTCAGACAGTGAAACGAGGGATTTCTTCAGATTAGTGATGTCAATCTCTAGCTGTTTAATGTTCTTGTAAGTTGTCCTTCAAAGGTCTGAGTAGAATAAGTTCAGAGGCCAGCATCTGGATTAGAACTTCTAACAGCAGACATCACAGGTGATTCATTTTTACCTAGAAAGGAAAAAAAAGGGAATTTTCCGGGAGATTTCTCTTCCCTGGATGTAAATTGTTATTCATCTTATTTATGGTTGGGCTTGGCTTTGTGGGGGTATCTACTTATTTCATTAATATTTTTGGTAGCCGGTTACCTGTGCCTTCTGGGGTATCAAAAAGGCGTATCAATCCTCGGCCCCATAAGGGAACTGGGTCTGGGCATTCCCTTTAAGAGTAAGAGGGTCCTTCCCCATATCTGTGGCAAAGTTTTGTTGTTCTTGGTAGTGCCAGAGGCAGTCAGCAGCAGATTTGCCATGAGCTTTCAGCTTTAGAGAGATAAAAGTGAACAAGGCATGATGGAGAGTATTTCAGGGGGACTCCTTCTGGGGGGGGTACCATTCCCCCTCTTTTGTTTCTAAAGTCAATTTTTCAGAGTTCTTGTAAAATCAGGGCAGAAGCGCCAACAGTCGCCTCTTCCACACTCAGAGAGTCATGAAGACCCTATTTAAGGATATATAAATCTATATTAATAATCTTTTGTCAAAGGACTGTTATAGCACTGCCAACAACTAATCAGACTATATAATATATTGACTAGTAATAGCTTCTTCTACTTTTTGTGAGATTACTTCTCTTTTGTCAATTAATTGTTGAGGAAAATCAGGATTTACATCTCTCTTGAGAATATTGAACAGAGACTTAAATTCTTTTGTGGAGAGCTTAAAATAAGATCTTAGCCAATTAGCAACTCCTAGAAACTTTTGAAAATAATTTAAAATAAGGAAACTCTCTCCCTCTCTCTTTTTTTTTAGCCCTTTATCTGTGTTTTGTTTTATTGGATATTATACGTATTTACCTTTCAATGTTATCTCCTCTCCCATTCTCCCCCAAAATCCCTTATCCCATACCTGCTCCTCCTATTTTTATGAGGGTGTGCTCCAAACATACTCCCAGTCCCATCTCCCTGCTCTTGAATTCCCACACAGTAGGGAATCCAAACTTTCGGGGACCACGGCTCTCCACTTCCACTGAAGTCTGACAAGGTCACCCTCAATTACCTATACAGGTGGAGACATGAGTCCCTCCCTTTGTGCTCTCTGGCTGGCGGTTTAGATATTGGGAGCTCTGGTTGAAACTTTTGATACTCCTTCTAGAAAGGATCAAAGCACCCACACTTTGGTCTTCAATCTCCTTTGTGAGTTTTATGTGGTCTATACATTGTTTCTTAGATATTGTGAGCTTTTGGGCTAATATCCACTTATCAGTGAGTGCATATCATGTATGTTCTTTTGAGTTTGGGTCATCTCACTCAAGATGATATTTTCCAGCTCCATCCATTTGCTTAAGAATTTCATGAACTCATTGTTTTTAATAGCTGAGTAGTACTCCATTGTATAAATGTACCACATTTTCTGCATCCTTTCTTCTGTTGAAGGGTATCTGGGTTCTTTCCAACTTCTGGCTATTAAAAATAAGGCTGCTATGAACATGGTGGAGCATGTGTCCCTGTTGTATGTTGAAACATCTTTTGGGTATATGCCCAGGAGTGGTATAGCTGGATCCTCACGTAACACTATGTTCAATTTTCTGAGATACTGCCAGACTGCTTTCCATAGTGGTTGTGCCAATTTACAATCCCACCAACAGTGGAGGAGTGTTCCTCTTTCTCCACATCCTCACCAACATCTGCTGTCACCTGTGTTTTTGATCTTAGCCATTCTCACTGGTGTGAGGTGGAATCTCAGTGTTGTTATATTTAGGGTAGAAAGCCTCTATTACATACTTATGTGGTAATGATTTTGCCATTCGGTACACTTTTAACTTGGTTGTTTCCTAGCTGTGCAGAAAATATAAATTTAATGACTTCTCATTTTAAATCCTTGCCAGTTTCCTGAGCTATTGTTGTCCTATTTATAAGAAAGTAATTGACAATATCTTCAAATATTTTCATATATTTTCCCCTGGTATTTCTTTTTCTATTCTACTTCTTAAAGTAAGTCTTTGATTCATCATAAGTTAGTTTTGGTACACAGTCAGAGTTATGAATCAAGATTTACTCCTTCACTTAGGTGTATGTCCCATAAACCATGATGTGAACAATCCTGCTCCAGGTTTTTGCCACTGTAATTTTCTGAACCATCACATGAAGCCAAATAGCTGTGTATGTCTGAAACCATGATCTAAGATAAATTTTTCTTCTCTAAATTATTTCTGTCAGGTATTTTGTCATAGACATCAAAGCTAACTAATTCAAATAACTAACTTTGCAGTAATCTCTCATCATATAGAAAACAAACATAAATAAAATAATTTTATAGAATAATATAAATATAGAATGATTTGTGACTACACTAAAATAAATAATATTCATTATGTTCATTTTGACAGTCACATTAATCTAAGAAATTGAATCTGAGCATGTTGTCACAAGTCTGTAAACCAATCATATTTATAGTTTAGGCAAGAGGAGCTGATTACAAGCCAGCCTAGGTTATGGAAAGGGTTCAATATATAATAAGAATGAATATATGTTATTAAATAAAGACAGTAGACAAATTTAAAAAATATTAGATGAGGAATCACCAAGAAAGTGTCTTTCCTTTCTGAATAATAGAATTCTACCTGCCTTGTTACATTAGACTCTGGAAGCAAATAACATTAAGTAAGTTTCCAATGACTGAAATTCTGAAGCAGAAGATTTTGGTGTGATATTGTACATCTTACATCAAATATCAAATATACATATATAATAGAGAAACATAATATAATGAAATAATTGTATTCCAAGTTAAAAGGGAATATAAGAGTAGCATGGTTAACATAAAATTATTTAATATTATCCAATTCTTGGCTTAAAATAATGACAATGTAATGAGATATGCTTACCAGTGTTATATAAGTTGAACTCTCATTCATTTCAAAAGGAATTGTGATAAAATATTTAAAGAGATTTTTTTTCAATTAAAAACAATAACAAAATCACATTAGCATGTATGGTTTCATTTAAAAAATATTTCAACAACTAATATTTGCCACACTCTCTCCATTCTAAATCATGGAGTTTAAAATGTAGGGCTATCCTTTCAAATATTGAGTGTATTTTTATCACATAAATCTATAAAACAAATTCCTAACATAAAGATATTTTTATGTGAAATAAAATAGGGTTCACAAAAGTGGTACCTCTTGGGCTTTTATTCTAGGTATGGCAAAAACATTGATTGTGAATTTATTTTTCTTACAGATTGTATATTTTTCTGTGAACTGTCTGCCCTCATAGGTGGGTGGATTTGAACAATTCCTTCTACAATGATAATAGAGTCAAAGGGCAAAATGTTCTAAGCCTGAACTGAGCCTAAACAGCATGAAAAAATATCAAAATGTATGCAAGAATGCACAGAATGGTTGCTGAGCTTACAAAAGCAAACTATAAAATACACCATAAAATTGCCTTAAGAAAATAAGCCTGGTGTTTGTCTAACATACCCATTGAGTCTGTAATAAACGCATTAGCTACATTCAAACCTTAAAGCAAGACTTACATCTATCGAGTGGTATCAGGCCAGGAAAGAAAGTATTGTCATGTTTCCCAGGACAACAACACAGAAGAGCCCATTTGTCCTACTTAGAGAATAGTGACAAACAAGTACGAAATTGACGACTGCAAATTTTTTTAAGAAGAAAATAAAGAGAAAGAAAATCAAGCCAGTGCTGGACACAAGTTTCCAGAGCGGGAAATGGAGAATTGACACAATTATCTGGATAATTACAGTACAAAAATGTAAACTTTTCTGCTCCATTATTTATGTACTTCGGGCTAAAATTTACTTGGAATTTTTACTTTCTGTGACTGTGTTGCTATATTTCATAAACTTGAATTTCTCCACAGAAATGCTACATGGTTTTACCAGATCGCCCTGGGGTTGCAAGCAACTAAGGAAAAGAACCACATAGCAACAGATCCATCTTAAACTGTAAACTATCATGACATTCCATAAGGCACTGAGGCTTTATCATATGCCTAAGAGAAAGCCATCAACATAATCATATTTCATTTAGAAAATGTTTCTCTTTCCATTGGATGGGCTATTTGTTTTTGCATACAACTTGATGTATGCAAAAATGTTGAAAAATCTTTATAGAATAAAAAAAATATGTGGGATAGCCACAATATAGATGTCACAGTGAGAGACCGTGAATGTACTGTGAACTTACATTCTTTGCCACGTCCCCCGTTTATTTTCTGTCTGCTGTCCTCTCTCCTCATGATTTCAGTTCAAGTGGAATTTTCTCTGTGAATCACTAAGTAAAATTCCAGACTATTCTATAAAGCAACCATTTCTGATTTTGTTCTCTAGTAGATCTTATGTATATCTTGAAAATGGGATGCAAGGAAGTGTGTGTGCCTGTGTGTGAATGTGTGTTCGCGTGTGCATGTGCGTGTGATATGTGCATGTGTGTTCTCCTAGCCGACATTCCTTTAATTAAGATTATTGTGACTTGTTATGCTATGTTTGGTTGATATCCATTGGTGGTCTGTTTTTTGTTGAAGGGATATGGAAAAGGAGTGGATCTGAGGCATTGGAAAGGTGGGGAGGGGGAATGGGAAGAGTGCAAGGAGGGGAAACTATTATCCAGATGTCATGTATGAGAGAAGAATAAATAAAATGAAATGAAGTTAAAAGGTCTTTAAATGTAAAAACAAAACTTTTGCTCCCTGTTTCTCCTAAGATAATGTTTGTTTGTTTTTTATTGGATATTTTATTTACTATATTTCAAATGTCATCCGCTTTCCTCGTTTCCTCTCTGCAACCCCCCCTCATCCCGTTCCCCGATCCCCAGCTTCTATGAGGGTGCTCTCCCGCCTCCGCACCCTGGGAGTCCCCTACACTGGGGCATCAAGCATTCACAGGACCAAGGGAATCTCTTCCCATTGACGCCAGACAAGACCATCCTCTTCTACATATGGGGCAGGAGCCATGAGTCCCTCCATGTGTACTCTTTGGTTGGTGGTTAATCTCTGGGAGCTCTAGATGGTCTGGTTGGTTGATATTGTTGTTCTTCCTATGCGGCTGCAAATCCCTTCAGCTGCTTCAGTCCTTTCTCCATTGGGGTCCCTGTGCTCAGTCCTATGGTTGGCTGTGAGAATCTGCATCTGTATTTGTTAGGCTCTGGCAGAGCCTCTCAGGGGACAACTGTACCAGGCTCCTGTCAACAAGCTCTTCTTGGCATCCGCAATAGTCTGGGTTTGGTGTCTGCATGTGGGATGGATCCCCAGGTGGTGTAGTCTCTGGATGGTCTTTTCTTCAGTCTCTGCTCCAATTTCTGTCCCTGTATTTCCTTTAGACAGGAGCAATTCTGGGTTGAAAATTAGGAGATGAGAGGGTGGTCCCATCCCCTAACCAGGGGATCTGGATATGATCTCTGTAGATTCTCCCTCCCCTTTGTTAGGCATTTCAGCTAATCTCATTCCTGTTGGGTCCAGAGAACCGCTTGTTTTCCTAGCATCTAGAACTTGCTGGTGGCTACTCACAGTTCCTCATCCCCCATTGCTATACACCTCTGTTCAAATTCCTGACCCTCTGTATATTATCCCTGTCTCCTCCCATACCTGATCCTGCCTCCCTTTTTTCATGCTGATCCAAAAAAAAAAAAAGTCTATTTGGTAAATAGTTAATTTTTATATTTTTCTGATAGCTTCCTAAACATCACTCTTAAGAAGATGTTTCTTTTGGCAAGTTTGAATGAAATGTTGTGCCGGGGAATTAGCACCAGTGGAATACTTTTTGAGGGTGAAGTGAGAATTAACAATAAGAAAAGGCAGAAAGAAAACATAAATACCAGAGAAAGAGTTGGGAGGGCTGTCAGTAAATACTGTAGCCTTGAGTTCAATCAGTATAGCCCTTTTATATCTCATAGTTTCATGGGAAACAAGACCATAAGCTAGTAAAAATAATGGCTGACATATACATAGGATATCTGTTTCTATCTGGGGGCCTCCCTGTTCTTTCTACCAAGGTTAGTAAAACATTCAGCCCCTGGCCTTGAGCCTCAAGTGTATCTCCTTTTATCATTCTATGTGTCAGCAGACCTGGAAATCTGCCAGTGGATCTTGACCTGCCTTGACTCTGCCTGTTAGGCAGACTTTTACAGAAGCAGACAAGATGGCTTCAGACACTATCAAAATGACATTCTGATATTAACTTCTAAAACACATGGAATCTTGTGATAATCATAATCGGTCCCCTGGGGCCTCATCAATGCCAGGCACATGGATAAATTAATGATCGGAAAAACAATGAGGGAATTATTTATTTTAGATGGAATAATCAGATGAGTTTAAATCTCACTTCTGATAAGTGTGGAAATCAGGATTCGTACCCACTTTTGGGCATCTTCCAGTTTTAGTAGGCCAGGATATGCAAGCTTAGACTGAGACATTCTTCAATGTTACATTTTCTTTCTGGTAGGATAGTGTAGAATGGGTCACCACAGAATTACTAAGATGGAAAGAAAATGTTTGGGAAATGAGAAGATAGTACATTTGGAAAAGTCTTGGTCCAAAAGCCATTTCAAATATTAGAGTATTTTTATAAACGTACCCACATTCTTAGCTTTGTGTACCACACATGTGTTGTGGGAGATATTTAAATCTCCAACCCAAATACGACCGGTCCATGAAAACACAACTCAGTAATTATGAATATATTCTGTAAGCCTAGATTGGGCAGATACCCCTACACTACTCTGTTCCCCAGCTATGAGACTCTTATAACTTGAGGATTTTCCAGACCCTGTGTCTGTCCTTCTACCTTCTGTTTCCCAGTCATCCTCTCCCTCATCATCTTCCTCCTCCATTGTCTTCCTCTAGTCATCCTTCCCCCTGCTGTCTTTCCACCAACCTTTATATCTCCACTTTCCCTTTTTCTGCCCATTCACTGGCTCCAGCCTTTAATTTGCAAATTAAGATGGGCAGAAGGTTCACTAGAAATCACCTGTGTAATGACTCACACCTCCTCTGCAGCCATTCACAGGAAAGGGGAATTAGTATCAAAATACAAGGCCGGGGCTATCCACAGCATACATATTCAGTTTTTCATGCTTAGAAACAAGGGATTTGACTCTTGCAGTATTGTAAATCAGCTCAGGGCAAATGGCTACACCTTTGATTAAAATATATCCTTTATATTCTTTGCTATGCTGTCACCTACACAGGTGTCATAATAACTAATCAATCAATCACTGAAAGTCCATTATTTTGTTTATAATAGAAGTCATGATCAGTAAAAGATAGGTTGTGGTCATCATCTAAAAAAACTCTTCAGCAGATTTATCATCCTTCCCCCTACAACTGCCTCTCGCACACAAGCACATACACAACTACCAGGTCCATAAAACTACCAACTAAACCAGTGTTTTGTTTTTGCTTTGTTTCTGTTTTTCAATTCAGAGACTACACAGCTAAGGTAAGTATTCAAAGGAAAACACACCTGAACATGCAGGGCAAGAATATCTCCATCATGATAAAAGAGTGATAGTAATAGAGTAGTCATAGTGTGAAGACATACTTCACACCTAACTACCAGTTTAGCATCCTGATAACAAAGGACTGCAAAAAGGGCTGTTTCCTATATTGATTTGTTCCGTTGAAGTTCTAAAGGTTACATGCTCCAAATCAAGGAGTTGGCCAGGCTATTCCTGGAATCTTTTATAATAATCACCAGCGCATTGATTTATTTAAGTTTAAAATGAGTTTGTTGCATTTATCCCATCTCTGGTCTGATATATTTAGATATTAATGTATACAAACCATACAATTTTTTCTACATAGAAGTTATTTATTATGAAAGCTCTTATCTTTATCTCTTCAGACTGCAATAACAAAAATAAGATAAACTGGATGTCTTATAGTTCTGAAGACCAGGGATGACAATATTGCCATGATGATAATATTGCCAGGAACTTGGTGAGGGACATTTTTTGATTTGGGAGTTTACAATTTTCTTATCATGACATTATGTAGATGAAGGAATTATGATTTCTCTCTAGGCTCTTCAAGAGCATTCAGGAAAGCTCCTGTCCTTACGACCTTGTTGCCTGCCAAACATATCCCCAAAAGACCACCAAAACTTTAATGAGAAGAGTTTCAACTAGTATGTTTGGATTAGGTATGAACATTTCTTCAATGATACCCAGATTTCTTATCTCTAGGTGTTTTGGATAAAACCATATTTAATTTCATTTTCTGTCCTACAAATAACTATGAGTTTTATAAACTTTTCACTGGTAAACACTATTTCTTCTCACTAATTTTTTTGTATTTTTTTCATTTTTATTGAAAATAGTTTCTTCTCTCATACAGTACAGTATATAAAGGACAGTTCCCCTTTCCTCCACACTAACCCTCTTTCCCCATATTCCCCAACCGTCTTACCCCACACCTCTGCTATCCTCCAGATTCGCCTTACCTCTGTTTCCTTTTCAGAAAGAACAAGTCTCCAAGTGATGTCAACCACATAGCCAAATAGGACAGAAGAAGATCCAATAAGACTAAAGCAAGACATTCCTCATGTCAAGCTGGACAAGGCAACCCAATAAGAAAATAAGGAATCCCAAGCAGGTAAAACAGTCAGAGATACATCCACTCCCAATGTTAGGCATTCCAGAATATTACCAAGCTAACAGCCATAACATACACAGAGAGCCTGATACAGACCCTTTACTCCAGCCTTAGAAAAATTCAAGTAACCTGTAGATAAATGTATAAGACTTAAATCTTTAAGTTTTGTTCTTTGTATCTGTGGATCAGTATATTATTTACATCAATATTATAAAATATTATTCCTAAACTCTGTGATTTTTTCCCTTATCTGTAAGGGTATCTGTAAGAAAATAGAATTTATGAGAGAAAAATGAATTTCAGTTGCACCACCCTTTCCGATGATGCCTAATGTAATAGATGAAACCTTTGAGCACAACACAATGACTTTATCTACACATATTACACATCCCGCTCCTTAGACATAAGTCTTATTTGTAAATATACAGAAAAGGTTAGATTATTTTTCCTTACCCTCTGTCTTATGTATATTCATATACAGCTTCTCAGCACATACCCTGCCTCTGGGGGACTTCTGCAGCTACACACCCATTAAAATGGCATCTTGTTATGGAAAAGGTATCCAGAACATATGGACACTGAGAGATTTTCTGGTTTTGTTCTTCTCCAGGATTGGATTAAATAAATAGACCATCCTGCAGCAGTCTACAGAGGATTTTGCTATTTATTTTTATCAATGTAAGAAAATGCCTGTACATATTTTCTCACACTAAGCTAATTCCCTATCCATCCCTAAACAATTCTCCATCCCTTCCTCAATTTCACAGCGTTTCATATACTTAGCAACAGTCTTTGATGAAGGTTTTTGCTTATACCCAAACAAATTCTGTATTACATATATATTCCTTTGTCCTCACATCCATTATTTCAGTTACTCACTCAAAGATCTGTAAGAGTCAAGCATAATTTCATCTTACAAAAACCAGGTCCACTTCCCACCAGATTATATTGCTTATGTTTTGAGCATTTTTGTATTTTAGCAAAGATCCTACCAACTTAGGGGTTCCAGACCTTTACATCGGAAAAAGAATCTATTTCTAGAGAGTCATTTACATTTAAAATATCAACAGTGGTGAGAATTTGTATTTGTGTAATCATTCAACATGCTATTTATGCAATTATTGTCAAAAGAGACACAAGCAAAGAAAATTCCCTGCATAATTTCTTCAGTAAATGCTAAAGAATCAAAAACATCTAAAATTTTGATGGCTCTAAGGGTGTTCCAAAGATTGGATTCAAATATCAGCTGTCATTATAGAGAATAAAGTCTCCAAGACTATGGCTATGCAAATATATAATACAGAGAAATTCAAAGCACATCCAAGATGATGGAGGACTAGAAAGAATCTGGGAAAAGGGTGGAAGTTGGGTAGTCAAATACATCAGATCACTTTTAGAAATCTCAGATAAGATTCTATCATGAGCTACCATCTTCTGTATTACTCTCCATATTACTGTATTTTATGACTGTGTAACACTTGCTTAACTCTCTTGTTTGAGATTATATTCTATACCACATATGTTCATATATACTGATGTTGAACATCATGGTACTGTCTTAGGTTATGTTTGGGAATGTTATATATTAAATACAATGAATGGAATACGTTTGCAAGAAAGAATTACAGCAAGAAATTATATTGTGAGCTGGAGTAGTTCATTCTAAGTTAAAACCAGTCAGATAACAGGATGTTTGTTTTTCCTTGTATAATTAAATCATGTGTTTGTGTGATATTTTTCATTTATATGTGCCAGAACAAAAGGTCATTTGTAGTTTTGAGTTAGCATGAACACTCTAAAATATTCTTCTTCTTTCCAAACCACCATGACAACCAAGTGATCTAGCCAATTACTCTGGCCAATTATAAATTCAAAAATTCACATTTGTGTTTGCCAAAAATTTGCCATTTCTTTCCTGCCAACTCTTTCCAATATTTATAATTTGCTTTAATTTTAGTCTTGATTCCATGATTGCCCTTTTTGCATGATATCTTTTTGTGATTCTAATACAAAGTGACCAAATATTACTTTTGATTAATGACAAGAAAATATTAATTTTTATAATTTATTTTCTCTGCATTTTAAACCCTACATAACTTTAAAATCATTTCTCTTATTCAAGTGATAAATGCATATAACTTTTTCCATTACAAAAAAATAAAAACCATGTTGGGCCAGAAAAATGGCTGAGAATATAATCTGCCACAAAACCTGAAATCCTGAGTGTTTTATCTTTATGAACTGATTTGAAGAAGTTGTTTGATAACCTCCATATATGTTCCCTGGCATTTACACATACACACACACACACACACACACACACACAATTACATAATTTATGTAGTTTGGAAGCAGAAATTGAACTTACTGGTTTGATTTTCTTGAATTGCTCAGCTAACTCTCTTATATGGTCCACCCTATATGTAGATAGCATACCTGCATGAATCAGCAATCAAGACTTTGTTCTACAGTAAAATTCATTGGCCTATCTAATGGAAGCAATTTTCCAGTTGAAATGCCCTTTCTACTGGTATGTCTAGGTTTGTGTCAAGTCAACAAAGTAAAAAACTTGTGTTTTGTATGTGGTGATATTTATGAAATTATTTCCTTTCTTTTATATGCAAATGTCCAGTTTGACCTACACCATATATTGAAGATACTGTCTTTTTTACTTTGTGTATTTCTGGATTTGTTTTTTTTTTAAATCAAAAATCATGTGTCTGTGGTTTGTTTATTTATATCTCATTCTTCAGTTCCCTTGATCATCATGTCTGTTTTCATGCCAATACCATGAAGTTTTTTAATGACAATAGCTCTATAGGGGAACTTGAAATTAGGAATAGTGAGAACTAAACACGTTCCTTTATTGCTCAGGATTGTTTTAGCTTCCTAGGTATTTTGTTTTTCCATATGAAGATGGGAATTTTCCTTCCAAGATCTGTGGAAAACTGTGTTAGAATTTTGATTGGAATTATATTGAGTCTGTAAATTGCTTTCGTTAGAATGGCCATTTTTACTTTGTTAATCCTACCAATCCAATAGTATGGGAGATCATTCCATCTTCTGATATCTTTTTTGAAATGTCTTGACATTTTTATCATATAAGTCTTCTGATTGCTTGGTAGAGTAACCCTCAAGATATGTTGTATTATTTGAGGCTACTCTAAAGGGTGTTTTCCCTGATTTCTTTCTCAGTCCATTTGCCATTTATATATAGGAGTGCTACTGAAATTTTTAGTTAATTTTTTTATCCAGCTACTTTTCTGAAAATGTGTATCAGCTGTATGAGTTCTCTGTTGGAATTTTTAGAGTTGCACATGCATCCTGTCACATCATCTGCAAATGAAGATACTTTACCTTCTTCCTTTTTCTTCCTTTCCAATTTGTATCCTCTTGGTGTCCCTCGGTTATCTTATTGTTCAGGCAAAGACTTCAAGTACTATATCAAAGAAGTACAAAATAAATGGACAAAAAAAAACATTTTGTAAATAAATAAGTCCTCCCCATCACAGAATATAATATTTTAATATAATTAAATCCTTGACTTGGAGGATGGTCATGTAGCTCAGTTGGCATCATATTTGCCTAGCATGGACATATGTGTGTGTGTGTGTGTGTGTGTGTGTGTGTGTGTAAAATGTGATATATATGCACATTATGTAAATATATACGCATGTAAGTATATTATATTTTGACTAATTTTATGTGTTACTTGGACAGAACACAGTACTCAGAGATGGGATATTACATAATTCTGGTGGATGTTTCTATAGGAAGTTTTTGAATGAGATTAGTATTTTAAAATGTTGCTTTGAATAGCATAGACTGTATTCCTGAATCTATCCTGAAATGGACAAAATCATGGATAGAAAAATGAGATTAATTTCACTTAGATGGAATCCTGACAGCATAGAGCCTTTGTACGTGAACTGAAACATTGCTTTTTTCAGGCCTAAAAGCCCTGTGTCTTGAACTATAGTATAGATTTTCTACTTACCCATCACTTTAATCATATAATCCTTGTTTAAGTATATGTATGTTTTACCCATACCCTTT
Source organism: Grammomys surdaster (assembly GCF_004785775.1). Classification (NCBI taxonomy): domain Eukaryota; kingdom Metazoa; phylum Chordata; class Mammalia; order Rodentia; family Muridae; genus Grammomys; species Grammomys surdaster. The sequence goes on from NW_021620841.1 coordinate 1,340,686, forward strand.
ATATGGGAAGACCTGAATTTTCTAAAAAGCTTATTTTTAAAAAGAGGGGGTATTGGGAGAGAGAGAGAGAGAGAGAGAGAGAGAGAGAGAGAGAGAGAGAGAGAGAGAGAATATGAGAGAATGAGAGAGAGATTTTGACTTCCTACCTCAGATCTCAAGTAGGCATATCTAGAAGCATCTACTATGACTGTCCTTTCTACTGATGACTGCCAAAGTAATATTTGCCTGTGTGCTAATTCCTCTAGCAGAATTGTATCTGTCCACTCTGGTAACAACCTAATGAAGTTAAATGTGCCATGCTATGGCCAAGACAAGTAAGTGGAAACAACGGGGGAAGTTTTAAAGCAGGTGAAATTTTTCTCCACATTAAAAACCTCAGGCCACAGAAAGGCAATGTCCCTCACTATTTAACACCAAACTGGAATGTCATCAAAGCTAGAATTGTTGTGAATTCCAAAGCATTAGACCTAGTTGGAAAGAAAGAAATATTTTCTGTTTCAATGGGTTCATATCTGCTATTACAATGAAAGTAACCTTAAATGACTATCTTTGGTGGCTGAACTAATATCCTTTCTCATAATGCATGACTGTATGAAGAAGAATGTGTCTGACATACTGATAAGAAACATATTAATTTTTTTAATCTTACCCTAGGGAACTGTCCATCAATATTTCTAAGTGTCATTTACCTACAAAAGTTTACTCGTGATGGAAAATGGTTGAGTAGAGAAGGAAAAAAATCACAACTAGTAGCAAATGATCTCAGCAAGCATCCTTCTGCAGTCCTTCATTATACTGACTTATTCTCTGTGAGGGTTTTACAAGCTTCCAAGTGGTGAAAAACATGGACCTGCTTAAGGCAAGCAGCCCTGGAGCAGATATTGTTCATTCATTAACCCAAATACAAACCAGCACTTACTGAGCTGGGGAGAAGATATATTCTTGGATATTACACTACAGAGGAAAATCTACCCAAGAACATAAACAAAAGTTAACATCCTGATAAGTCTCATGAAAACTTCACTGGATCCCCTGCCTGCCACTTATGGAATATCAGGTTGTAAACTAGAAAAATGAAGGCAATGTAGAGTAGTTTAACTTTTTAGGAATAGTATAACTTTCAATGAAAACATAATCCAAAATATACTTATATAATATCTATCAAGTTTTAAACTAGAGAAATTTAAGGCAATGCCGAGTAGCTTAACTCTTTAGGAATAATATAATTTTCAATGAAAACCTAATCCAAAATATATGTATATAATATCTACCCTAATGACACATTCTTAGTTAATGTATCTGCTTTCTTCTTATGCGCTAAATACCTTGTACAATATTCAAGATCATAATAAGAATCTCAGAAATTAATGCATGGGAAAGGAACATGAAAAGCAGTTTCTTACTCTAATCTACAGTAGTAGGAGCACTGGCAATTTCACTTAATAAGCACTAATTGATAAAATTCAAATTTACAATCATGTTTGAAGTATAGATAAACTGGTACATTGTGTATTAGCAAAACAAAAGTGAATTGGTGACATATTTTAGCTGTAGAACTCTAGAATTTTAGTTAGGAAAAATAAGAAGACGAGCAGGCATCAGATGAGTAAATCTCAGAGAACTACATGAAATGGGGTCTTTGAAACTAACACACATTTAGAAAATGTATCTCGGAGATTCTACCATGCAGTGTGCAAGCTTGACAAATGTGGAACAGAAACCTTCAGTGGCTCACCTGTGACTGACCTCAAATAACACACAATGATGGAGTAAAATATACCAACAAACCATGTAAGGTTTTAGGTGAGCCTTCTCACACATATCCTGTGGCAAAGAGTTTATAAAATATATATAATCGAGGGATTTAAGAACATTTCACCAATTCCTGACAGACAACGAAATTATATTGAACTAACAACAGCCCCTTAAAATGTCAGCTAAAAATAAAAACAAGTACTAAAAACACAATAAACAAAAACTAGTAAAAATCTCATGGGCCATAAACACTGCAGAGAATGACAAAGCTGTAGCAGTAGTTAATCAAGACTGCCAAACAATAAGGAATAGCATAAAATCAGAAGAATAGAAATAAGAGCAAATGTTGGAGATTTGATAAATCTAACACCAAAATTAATGCATTATCCAGGATGTTTGTTTTCATGGGAGAACAAAAACAAACAAACAAACAAACAAATACAGAGTATGAGAACTGTAAATAAGCCAAAGAGTTGAAGAAAAAGTACAATAGAAAGAAAAGCCACCAAGAGGTAATGTCCCAAAGTGTTAAAGGAAAATTCAATAAAATTTAAAATGCTAAAAGCAGTAATTTAGTGGCATAAATTAGAAAACTATCTAACAGACATTCTGTGTTTGATAAAAACAGTAATTCAGTTGAAAATTCAGTGGAGGTAAAATATTAGAAAATGAATCTCTCAACTTGATAAGAAATAAATAGAGGCTAAGCAGTCACTGAATAGAATCAAAAGAAGGAAGTAGGTCCAGAGCTTGCAGTGTGTATAGTGTTCTGCCAAGCACACCAACATACATGTAGTTAGAATTTGAGAAAGAAAAGACAAAAGGAAAGTTATAGAAAAAATACCTATAAAAGACTTCACAAATCTGCTTACCAATATCATTCTATCAACTCATAAAACTGAGGTACAAAAAAGTCAAAAAGAAACACACATGTTGCACATACTGGAAAAAGTTTTAAAAGGTATTTGAGGAACTCTTAAGGGATACAAAAAGATTAATAACTGACTGCCCAAAGATTGCTGAACAAAATTAACAAAGGAATAACATTCTCAGTTTTAAGTTGTAAACTAAGAATTCTGTTCCCAAAGTCCCTAACAAATCTGAAGCAAAAATTCGGACATTCTCAGAGAAGAAAAACCCAGGAGACCTAGCTACTACAAAATGTTCTGAATACGTAAGCTAAATTTTGACATTCAGGCTCAAATGAATTATTTAATGGAAATTGAATCCATATGAATACACTTCTAAAAACATAGAAACTAATAATGCCATTATGATAGCTTAAACTTATTTTAAATTTCTCACTTCTGTTTATTTTCATAAATAATAATGTGTTGAACAAATAACTGTTGTTGATATGAAAATTATATGTAATATATTTATATAATGATATAAAGAGGGAGAAAATTCTTATCATATTTAGAGAAATATATTACTATTAAACTGTTGTAGAATATTTGATCACACCGTGATACCCAAGATGGTGTTATTTACTGAAAAAAACTGTTTCTAGTTATGGTGTGGCTCAGACCTTAACACACCCCTTTAGTCCCTCTGGCTGGAATACGGACACATCCTTAGTTCACTCCTTTTATCCTATGTGATGAGGATAAAGTTAGTGTGTAGAAGGAATCACCCAGGTTTGAAAGTAATGTCTAATTGAATAACAGACACAGTGATGATCAGAGAAAGATATCATGGAATAGGAAATGCACAACTCTCAGATGAACATTGAGAAAAGAAGGGCTACTTAAGAGGGAAGAGAAATGAGGCAGATTTACCAGGAAAGTATTACAGACACAGGCTGAAGAGAGAACAAGGTAGACACAGGTAAAGACAGAAATGAGCCACACAATAAGAAGTCAGAAGATTACAACATATTACTAAAGTCAGTCTGAGGCCACGCAGAAGCCTAAAGAAGCCATACTGAATCAGTTAGCTTAGAGAGGAGTTTGAGCCCAAACAGCTGAGTTGAACCACCCACACTAGAGTTCAGGAAGAACTAGAACAGGTGAGGTTATTCACAGTACGTTTCAAAGGCTGAAAATATCCTAACCCTAGATAAGATTGTACAGAGGACAGATGGTTCCATGACTAGGCATAAGTTAACAGTTAGAGACAGTAAGCCTTAAAGACAACAATTTCAGGCAAATAAAAGTTATTTTTACATTTATCCACATTGTCACTTTAAAAACAAATATTAGTGTGTTTCATGGGCATTAAAGAAAAATAATAATAAAAGAACAAAAAATAGTGAAAGAAAGAAGGCAACTTGAAAAGCAAACAAATATATCTATTGAATAAAAAGAATCCAGGAAATGAATAATGAAGACAAAAGATAAAATATGTAGATAACAAAAGATTCAATAGGCAGTGATGCTAATACCATGAGGCAGATGCCAATAAAGATGTGATTTTTATTCAAAGGAAAGAGTAAGTATATAGTCATGATGATATACATCCATGTGTCTTAAAATCTCTTACAGGAACCATAAAAGTTCATGTAAGAAATACACACTTATACAGTCATGGTGACTCGTGCTGTTAATTGCAGAATTTGGGAGGCAGAAACAAGTGCATTTTTGTGAGTTCAAAGCTAACCTGGTCTACATAGGCAAATCGAAGCTATCCAAGACAACATAGTAAGACTCTTTTACCAAAATATATAAATACATATCTCAATAAAAAGAAAATAACTACAAAACTCAATGATATTTTTAAGACAAGTTCTATACTAAACCTCAAGCTCACCTAGTAGCCAGGAATACTCCTTTTTCTACTTTCTGAGTTCTGGAATTGAAGGAAGGTGTTTATCCATTCTGCTCAATATTTTAAATAGTTCTAAATAATCCATTGATCAAATTATAAACAAATATTTTAAGGTTTTAAAGATTTGTAACTCTCTAAGTATCTCCATTACATTTTTCAGATAAAATCATATTCAGAGATAAGATTTCTTTGGCATTGTTATGGCGATATTTTATAACTAATTAGAGCTATTGTAGGCCTTGTAACTTTTAGGTATAAAAAATTCTTGAAATATACTTTCCGTACACTGTAAAGGAGATCTTTTTTACAAATTAGTTTTCCACCTGCAGATCAATAAGGCTTAACTTAAAAAACTATGGTTGTCAGCACTGATATTATTCTTACTCTGTTTTGATATATGTAAGAAAGGTCAAGTCTGATTCACATAATAGTGTAGTTGAAAATCAGATGAATCCTGTTACAGAAATTCCTTTCAAATTTAACGGGGTATTGAAAAAAGGTGGTAAAACTAAATAGTGATTTGTAATAAAAAATACTCTTGAAATATCCATTGTTTCCCATTAAAGTGTACTTGCAAATTGTACTTTCAAATATTTAAGTACAAAAATTGCAACAGCTTCACTTTCCAAGTATTTTGACCGACTGCTGCTGAGAGTCCAAATCTTTTGAGTTAAGACTCTGTCTATGGCCTAAGGTTGAACAAACTAACAGGCCAGCATCTAGCAACAGTTTCTAGGTTACTCCACAAAAAAACCTACATCTAGCACCAGTTTTCAGGTTATTCCTCAACAAATCTGTACCTCCAGGTTACAAACCTGCCTCTGATACTTCACTTTTTAACATCTACCAATCAGGAGGAAAGCAGACGTTAAGTTTATGATTTGCCTCTCAGCACCAGCTAATTAGGTTAAAGATCATAATGGTCCCCCAATCAGAAGTGTACCAGGCTAGATACCACCTTCTTGCCAATATAAATGCTTGAGTGAAACTGGGCTCAAGGATGCCCCCCCCCCCTCCAGTTCTCCTGCATCAGAGACTTTGGTAGGGCCCCGGCTCGAGCTTGAATAAAGAGACTCTAATGCGATTGCATTGGATTCAGCTCCTTGGTGGTCTTTTTGGGGTTCACGAACATTTCCTGGCACAACACTGTAGGCATTCACTTCTGTAATTCTGGGAATAGTACCAAAAAATAAAATTCAACCTTCACCAAGATTAGCGGTTAATTACTACTTATTATTTTTTGCTTAGTGGTACTCTATACAACTCATTATACCTGAAACAGCTGGTAAATTAAAATATTAATTGCATTACAAATTTGAAAATACTTATGATGAAGTGTTTTTTACGATAACTTAAAGACATCCTAATTAAAACCTGTCCTCAGTAAGTTCCCTTCCTATTTAAATAACTATGTACCATTTAAGATTCTTGAAAAACTCAGATCAAACTGACAATTCATTTTGTAAGATCTTACTTTACATTTATGTACATATATATACACATATATACACATATATATAATTTTAATTCCAATTTAATTGATTTATTTGATTTAAAATATAATTTTAAATTTAATTTATTTAAATTTTTTAAATATAAGATAAGCAGACAGCTATATAAGATACATTGTTAAAGAGCATTATAATCAAAGCAAAATTAAAAATATAATTATTTTTCTGCTTTGGGAGTTATAAGTCAAAGAAAAGATGTCATATTGTTTATTGTTTATTCTATAATACTTCAAAATAATTGCTAGCTTATGAAGTAGTTTTGTTCTCAGCTGAGGGATGACTTTGAGATACCTTTGTTTGCATATGAACATAGTCCCCAAACTCAGAAGTTCCGATTTGGTGAATCATCAAATAAAAAACAAGGGTGAAGGTTAGTAATGACCATCAACGTCAACGTTTGTCATAGTTTTACTTACTGCTATGTGCTTTTAGTCAAAGGGAAAATAAATGTTATATAAATGTTTGCAGTAGCTATAATTCTGTGTCAAGTAAAGAAAAAAATGTTAAGGAGTTTGTTGAAGAAAATAAAATCATAATGATTGAAGGCATCTGAAGCATGACTTGATAAAATTAGCTTTTTGCTTTTCCTTGTCTTTTACAAAATATTTAACACTGAGCACAGCACATCAGCAAGATTAGTTGCTAGGGCCTGGAGAGATGACCAGGCACTTAAGTGCACTCTTTCTCATTTCCGTGGACTTGGAATTGACTCCCAAAACCTCCAAGGCAGGTTATAACCATTTTTAACTTTACTGACATCCCCTACCTTCTGTGGACAACAGCAATGCACAGACACGTGTAGGCAAAACTCTGAAATATATTTTTTAAAAATATTATTTGCTGGTAAAATTTCTTGACAAAATGCAGCTGCTACCACCCTACTCAGCCCCCTACCACTCCCCATTCCATACCTCCTCCCTTATTTTCAAGAGGATGCCCCCACCCTCCTCACCCCCATCCCACCAGACCTTCCCACTCCCTGGGGCTTCAAGTCTCTCCAGGGTTGGAGGGGGAGGGGGTCCAGGTCAGTTGAGACTCCTGGTATTCCTATAGGGTTGCCCTCCTCCTCAGCTTCTTCCCTAATTACACGTTAAATCTCATCATTGTGAAGAAATCAAGGTAGAAACTTCCCCCAGCAACACATATCACACCCATAATGAAGAACAGGAAAAAATATATAAACCCATGTATTCTCACATGCTTGTTTGTGCTCAGCGTGGTTTTTCTTCTTTATGCAGCTCAAGAAACCCTGCCGAGGAAATGGTGTTGTGCTCTGTGGAGTGGGTTTTCCCTCATCCATTCATTCACCCTATTCCTCCCAAGACATGACCACAGGAATGTCCAGTGTAGACAATCCCTCAGTGAGACTTTCCTGGCAGGTGACCCTCGGCTGTGTTACATTCTCAAGATAACTAAAAGGGATCAGAGTTTCATAAAATAGAAGTGCGCAAGGTGGGCAAGGGACACCTCAAGCACAGGGATGTTAGGAAAAAGAACAAAAGAAACAAAGAACGCCCATCTAGAAATTGCTTGTGTGCTTCTTGGAAATCCTCAGTTTTGAAGACCACACTGTTTAAACATGAATTTGGAGAATGGAAGAAAACTGAGACGACATTACAAAGAAATCGCTCCATTTGGCGGGAGATGGGAGCGCAGAGCAAAGCTGAGAATAAGGATCTGGGAGCCATGGTGCCAGGTGTCTGAGGTGGTTCCAAGCAGTGCTAGCTTCCTGTTGTTTACATCCATGAGGGCAGAGAGCCATGCAGTCCTAGGGTTCTTCTGCTGGGATAAATCATCATGATTAAAAGCAACTTGGGAAAAAACAGGCTTATTTCATTCTTTTTTTTTTAAAAAAAAAAATATTGGTATTATAAGTGTAATATTTATTATTTCCCTTTCCCTCCTCTAAACCATTCCATACACCCTTCCCACTGTTTTTGTAAATCCATCGCTTCTTCTTCCCCCATGTGATATTGTATTCATATATGTATACATACATGCATATATATATTCCTAAATATAACCTGTTCTGTCTGTATGTATTCATATTCTCAGGGATGATCATTTGACACTGGATAACCACTGTGCTCTTCTCTAGGAAGGACCACCTCTCCCTCTTCCTCTTGCAGCTTTTCTCAGATGCTTATAGTCCTCTGTGTAGGGTTTATTTCATAATAACCTTCCAAGTGACAGCCAGTTACTGAAAGAAGTCAGGTCAGAAACTCACAGTGGAAACATGAAGACATAAATAAAATGTCATGAAGGAGTGTGGCCCATTAGCTCATTTGTCAGACTTTCTTGTATCATCCAGGACCACCTTCCCAAGAGTGGCATCATCTCCTATAGGATACGTCCACCCGCACATTCATCAGTCAAGAAAATGTACCACATGTTTGCCCATAAGCCAGTCTTAAAGAGGTGTTTATTTCAATCTTGATTCCCTCTCCTCAAATGACTCTATCTTGTTTTGAGCCAACCAGGACACTTGCTCTGATTTGAGTTGCCAATTTTGAGCTAAGCACAATTGCTTATCTTTAATTCACTCTTAATTTACCTACAGTTCCTTCTCTGTAGAAACAGGTGGAATTTGTGAACAATTCATATAGGCACTCAAATATAAACACATATATACCATTTCATCCTCCAACAGGTTTACTGTTGTTGCAGGATCCAGGCTACCAATATTCCAGTCACATAATATCATTCACGTCCTTATTCAAATTCACACAAAAAAAGTTCATCACATTTTGTGTCAATTCTGTTTCCATGACTTCTTTGACACCTGGAAATCAGTTAATAAACTGGTGCCATAGTTGCGATTATTTTATGTTTGAAATAATCCAATTTTAAGAATTTAGTCAGAGTTAATCCCTCTTGGCAATGATCAATTTAGTCAGAGTGAATTCCTCCTGGCAATAGGCAAAGAGACACCTTGTTCATGGTGTTGGTCTTCTATCAGTCAAGGACAGAGCAGATGGCAGTCCTTTGTTCATTCTAGCTAAATGCCTGGCTTGGTGGCCAAAGCTGGCGTGTACCTAGAACTCATAAAAATCAAATGAATATCCACGCTGTGCATCAAAGGAAGAGGAAGGTGTAGGAAGCCGCGGCGAGTGCTGACAAAATCCGCCATTGCAACATGGCGCTGGCATCCGGTGCTCTTCCTAGTAAACAAGTAAACTGCGCATGTGCTATGGTAAAAGCATGCCAAATGTCATAGCCCATCCCAGGGTGTTTTGGCGGGCAACGAGTAGCAGCCAATCAAAGGTGAGCACACCGCTCTAAGGGTATATAAACAGTGCTTTTTCCTGGCCTGGGGACTTCCACCATTTTGTTTTTGGAATAAACGTTTTCCTGCGGAAGGATCCTGATGTGTGTCCGCGTGCGTTCTTGCTGGCAAGACGATTACACGAGCGTCACAGCTGGTGCCGAGAACCTGGGAGAATTAACCATCGCCGGCGCTGTTTGAGAAGACCCTCTGCTCGCGGAGCAGATCCAGAACCATAGGACAAGGTAAAGCTCTGAGAGACATGTTTGGACTTGAATTATTTCGTCTCCCTCCCCAGGCAGTGCTCGTACTCTTCCTTCTGGTTTTGCAGGATGAGAATAGCTGCTCAACTGTAGCGGCGGGCCAGACAGTGCTAGACGGATTACAGGCCAACATGTCAGAAACAGAGGGAAAGAAGCTCTAGAAACTCAGAAAGAAAAAGGAAAAAAAGACATGTCGAAGAAAATAGGCCCCCCCAAGAACCCTCGATCCGCGGGGGTGAGAGTTAAGGGAAAGGACGCCCTGGTTGAGAGAAGTAGAAAAGGAGAAAAAGCCCTGGAAAAGAAACCTCTTTATCTGGTAAAGGAGCCGGGGGTTTTACGGCTTGATAGCTCTGAGTCAGAGGAACTAAGTCTTTCTGAGGAAGATTTAGATGAACAGGCAGCCTGCTATGAGGAGGAAAGATACCATCCAGATGAACGGGCACCGCCGCGAGATCGAGTGCTGGCGCTAGTGATGGTTATTTGGAGGCTGTGTTTGCAAGAAGAGTGTTTCGGGGGAGGCAGTCTAGGTGAATGAGGTATTGACCCAGTGCGGATTTTGCCTAGGATGTGACAGCGAAACATAGGTCAAGAGAATTCTAAACAGACATTGCCTGCAGTCTAAGAGCTGCTTCAGGTGGAAAGAACAGGGTTAAAAATAATTGGAAAACTAGAAAGCAGGGTACTGAAGTGTTACAATAGCTGCCTGCTACATCTCCAATGAACGAGATGAAAAGTTACATCTTGAATATGAGAGAGAGAGAAAAGGTTTTAGAAATACAGGTGTCCTCTCTCTGAGCTGTGTCAGCAAAAAAGAATGAAAAGGCTATTTCAGAGCATATCTAGAAAAGAAACAGAGAATTCGGGAGACGTCCTGAATTTCTCTGTAGCTCCTAGATGTTCTTTGTTGTCTGTCCTTGGCGCGCCAATGTCCACATGTTTGTGTTTGCTTTTTGTGTTGCTGTCTAAATGTTCTGTGTTTGTTGCATGTTCAAAAGAAAAGATCGTTAAAACTGCTTGATCCAACCTTTGGGCTAGTTTAACTTTGTTTTAAAGGCAGTCTTAATTTACACAGCAGAGGCTGATAAGCTACCCTACACCTGTAGCTAAGAGTTGAGCTGAGCAGAAAAAGCCTTTCCAGGAATTGATTGTTGGTACAAGCTGCTTTTAAAAGAGACCAGAAGCTTTTTGGGTTTTATAAGGAAGCTAAGAGTTGTTTTGTCTTAGAAAAATCTCTGTGACAAGGTGCTTTTCTCTTGAAATTACAGCTAGAAAAGGCAACAAATTTTGTTTGGTCTAAATATATAAGATGCATAGCCACTTCATTGTTGTTTCTAATTGGTTTTAAAAGTATAAAAACATTCTACATGTCTTGGTTATAGACTATTGGCTTAAATTATTGGGTGTGATTAGAAATTTACAACTTTAGTAACGAAAAGTGGCGTAAAACTAACTCAGGGTTAGAGTCATTCAGAAACCAGATGTATAAAGAGTAAGATTTTAAAACAGTATCTCTTCAATGAGATAGTAAAAGCTGCTTCACACACTCACATATAAGAATTGGCAGCATAACTTTGTAACATAAAGGTAATCTACTTGGTCTTGATTTTAGAGAAAATAGCTTGTTTAAATTGGTTTTGCTTTTGCTTCTCAAAATTATGGTTATACTCTAATGTTACAAAAGAAATTTAAAAATTTAGTTAAACTGCCAGTATTCCATTGGCTACAGTTGGCAGTTCTAATCTTGAGTTTGGGATTTTTTGATTCGCCCATGTTTATAGAAAAAGAGACCGCAGGTAGAGTTAAATAAAAATATTTAAAACAGGTTGTGATACAGTGCTGGCCTGCTAGAGATTAAGAACATTTACATTTAAATTAAGACAATGCAGACTGGGATCTTAAAATGCTTGTAGGAGAAGGTCAGTGTGATGTTAATCAGGTTGAACTGCCTACACAGCTCTCAGACCATACAAGGAAAGACAGACTTAGATACATTCGTCTTTGCGATGAAATTGCACCCTCATAAATCAGGGTCTGGCCATAGCTTACACAGAACCGTAGAGATAAAAGATGTTTTAAATGTGGAAATTTAGATAGTTTTTAAAGTGACTGTCCCAGGAACAGAGGCTTGAGCAACAGTCAGGTGACCAAGGTTACCTGACAAACTTGTCCTTGGTGCAGGAAGGATAATCTTTGGGCCAGGCCTCAAGATATAGGCCAAGATTAAAAACATTTACATTTAAATTAAGGCTATACACAGAGTGGGCGAGGCAGGAGCTTGGATTTCAGACATTCCTTTTGTCCTGACCTGCCCCTAGAAGAGTGTTTTCAAAAATTTGTTTATTGCCTTGTTTGTTCCTTAGGGAGGTGTCAGCCTCAGACTCAAAAGAAATTCAAAACAGCTTATGGGCCAGGAGTTAGAGATAATGAAAAGTTAAACATTTAAATCTCTCAGTGTATATTATTCATTGTATATTTTGTTAGCTGATCTCTCTAAAGGAGTTTTTCTATACGCTTTTGCTACATATTGTGGCACAGAAATTTCCAATAAGAATGGATAATTGGGGCTAGAGAGATGGTTCCGCCGTTAAAGGCTGGGCTCACAACTAAAAATATTAAGAGTTCAATTCCCAGCAACCACATGGTGGCTCACAACCATTTGTAGTGGGATTTAGTGCCATCTTCTGGCTTGCAGGTGTACATATAAAAAATGGTTTACTTTTAATGATTCTCAAAAGTTGTTAACAGATATTAATTGGGTAAAACCTCATCTTCAGCTTACCATAGAAGAACGTAAACCTCTGTTGGACATTCTCAAGGGAGATACAAGTCCTAATTCCCCCCGACAGTTAACTGATGAGGGATAGATAAGCACTTTTTACCCTCAATATTTTAAATCTGGACAGTCAGGGCCATTCAGCTGCTGACCGTCACTGTTTAGAGCCTAAAAGGCCAAAAGAGATGGTCAAATGAAAGGTCATCTTGACCGGACATTGGAAAGGCCCGGATCCTATTTTAATAAAAGGCAGGGGAGCAGTTTGTGTTTTTCCACAGAAAGAAGACAATCCATTTTGGCTACCAGAGCGACTGACGCGACGACTCGTGGCATCTGAAGATGACCCCCCAAAAGACTCATATGCAGATCCTTATTTGGATCCTCCAGCTTTGGGTTCCTAGTATTTTTGTTTATTTTCTCAAATTCCACCTTTAAGAATTGTACCAATGAAACCTGCTGGATGTCCCAGTGTTGGAATTCTGAAAGATTCACTCGCACTATGGTTGCCAGAGTCCCGCAATGGGTTCCTGTCCCCGTGGAGACTCCTTCCACTTTGTCATTATTTAGGCAAAAAAGAGATTTTGGTATAACTGGGATTGCTATGTCAACTTCTGTTCAGATGGGCATTACCCTCAACCAATTGTCAGCCACGGTGGCGGAGGCTGTTAACCTTCAAACCTCTGCCAGCGCCCAACTAAAAGGCGGGCTAATGATCCTTAATCAACGCCTTGATTTAGTGAGAGAGAGATTGGATATCCTCTTTAAATTAGCCCAATTGGGATGTGAGAGAAAACTGGGTGCACTTTACATCACCAGTGTACAGCATGAAAATTTTACTCGAGTAGCTAATCTGTCCAGGAAACTGTTTCAATATCTTGCAGGAAATTGGTCAGAAAGCTTCGATGAGACACTCAAAAAATTGAGAGCGGCTGTGGTGGCCATCAACTCGACGCGCATGGATTTGTCCCTGACTGAGGGACTCTCCTCCTGGATCTCTTCAGCTTTCTCTTTCTTTAAAGAGTGGGTGGGAGTAGGCCTGTTTGGTACGCCCTATGTTGTGGATTAGTGTTCATGCTTTGGTTGGTTTGCAAACTCAGAGCCCAACAAAATCGTGACAAGGCTATTATTGCCCAGGCGCTTGTGGCCGTAGAACTAGGGGCTTCCCCTGCAGTGTGGCTATCACTGCTTCGAAAATAAGTAGTCTCCCCCTCACTAGTGGTGGTGCTAAATGTTGGGCCGTCAGCTGTTGGACCCCAAAGGATTTGCCCATTGCACTGGGTCGGTGAGGAGTCTTGGCCTGGCTGGTCCTTGTCTGTGTAGCTGTGGTACCTGAATTTGAGGCAAACAGCCCTTGCACCCCTAGGAGATGGCTCCATTGCACAGGGATGGGTGTTTGCATCTCTTTCTGTTTCCCTTAGCCCTTGCACCCAGAGGACTTGTTTCCATTGCACCTGGTAGGGTAAGGGAGACTGTCTTAAACTATTAGTCCTTGATCGCTTATTCCCCCAAGATGGAGTTTGCTTGATCGGGCTTGAGTTTGAGTCATATTGGTACCGTGCCAGACAGGCCAAGGGCAGCTAAATAGCCAGTAGACAGATCCCTCAGCCGCTGTACCCAAGGGATTTTGGTAAAGACACCCTATGAAGCCTCAAACATATCTATACGCAGTCCCTGACCACTAAAGTGTTCGTTCCACAGATAGTAAGTCTGGTAAGTCAATAACGGAGCGGACGGATAAGCCTCGGCCACCTAAGACAGGGCAGCCCCGGGTGGGGAGGCTGACCCAGTGACGGGTAAGAGTTTGAGCACCACCCTCCAAAGAGACTCAGACCCGCCGTGAGACCCCCAAATATGGGAGTTACGAAACCTTCCCAGGGATCTCAACTACCACCCTCTGTAATAAAACAAAATGGGGAGATGTAGGAAGCCACGGCGGGTGCTGACAAAATCCGCCATTGCAACATGGCGCTGGCATCCAGTGCTCTTCCTAGTAAACAAGTAAACTGTGCATGTGCTATGGTAAAAGCGCGCCAAAACTCATAGCCCATCCCAGGGTGTTTTGGCGGGCGATGAGTAGCAGCCAATCAAAGGTGAGCACACCGCTCTAAGGGTATATAAACAGTGCTTTTTCCGGGCCTGGGGTCTTCCACCATTTTGTTTTTGGAATAAACGTTTTCCTGCAGAAGGATCCTGATGTGTGTCCGCATGCGTTCTTGCTGGCAAGACAATTACATGCACGTCACAGGAAGGTAGACAGAAACATCATGGCACACACAGACCTGCCCTCTAGTGCATTCATGGGGAGGCCATAGACACCTGCTTGCCACCATGTCACACAGCATGGATGGAGGATATCACCTAGGGGCTTTGTGTCCATCCAACAGCAGGAGCCATTATAATGCATGAGTATGTGGTGTTCAGATGGGAGAGAAAAAAAATGGAGTAGCCTGAGTGCTATGAAAACAGATGAAACTGGAGACTTTAGGGTGAAGAGGAGTGTGGGACTGTGTAAGGGTATTCTGGGTCATGGTTAGGCAGTTGCATAGAACCTGGAGACTCTGCATGAGTCCCATGCGCCCCAAGAACCCAGGGTCCAGAAAAGCAGTCTAGTCTCCTTAAAACTCAGTCACATAGGCCAGCCATTACAGCCCCTGCCAAAGTGCACAGATAAAGGGCATGACTAGAGGCCTCAGGCTCTAGGGATTTACATACTAATGAAGGCCAGAGGGCGGAGCAAATTAAACATGCCTCCCCAGATCCTCCCCCTTTCTCCCTCCCTATATAACTCAGGACTGCCCTGAGTTTTACAGGGCATACTTCCAGATCCATCTACCATCCACCATCACAATAAACCCTTTTGGAACCAAGGACTTCCTTATGTCATTGGGGCCTGCCACCACCAAAGCCTCCAGGCCGCTGGAACCTTAGACCTCCTCCCGCATGTGGAACCAGCCACAGCATGGAAGCCTCCCCAGACCCCACTGCTGTGGCCTGTAATTTTTTCCCCACATTTGGCGCTCAACGTGGGGCCATGAACAGCCACACAGCTACAGAAACTAAACAAGCTAGCCAAATAGCCGTCTCTCAGCCAACTGCAGCTGCTTAATCTCTCACCTGGAGGATCTCTGTGTTCCAGACACAAGGACCCACACCTTCAAGCAAGCTAGCCAGGCCACCAAGTCTGCTAAACAAGTACAGTCTCTCCCAAGGGTGCTGCTAGGGTCTCTTTCTTCTTCCCATCTCTCTCATTTTTCTCGGCTGTGGGTTGTCTGGTGTGCGCCCACATTCCCCCATCTTGGTCCTGAGAGCCAAGGGCTTGAGACCAGCTGGTCTATGGCCAACTTCTGCCCCAGAGATCCCCAATCCAAGAGCTCTGCACCCCCGAGGAACCAGATTGAGAATTCCCCATGCTGGGCAGGTCCCCGGTGTTGCAGGGAATAAACTCAGCCAAGATCCCATGTGCTCCTGCCATGCTGAGCTACAATCCCAGCCTATTGCATCATGGCAGACACACAGACCCACAATGCAACAGAGATTCATGCCCACGCATGCCCATGAATAGGCCTACATCGTTCCCTACAGGTGGTAGAGGATCTGGGCAAAGCCAGCTCCAAGAGTATCCCCCGCTGGCGCCTGCCAAGAACCTCTCCATGGAACCATGGAGAGAACCTCTCCATGGAGTGAGTAACTCCAGCCTAGTCCACAAACTAGGTGGGTCTCTCCCTGTCCCTTTCACTCTCTTTCTCTCTCCAAGTGTTTCAGGCCAGCGTTTTCTCTCTGACTCTTAGCTACCACCAGCTCCTGCCTAGCTCAAAAGACTAGGTCCCTCTCTCTCCGTCTCTCCCTCTCCTCCACGTGTTCTCAAGAGCAAGATGGCGACAGCTCCTTAGCCTCCTCTCTGCCCATCCCTCAGCTCCACAGAGAGGGCTCCTTCACAGTGAACAACTGTCTTTCAGGCCACAGCGCCTTCCGTGACTCTCTTTCTAAGACTCTTTCCCTTGGTTGAGAGATTCCCCTTTTGTTTTGAGCTCTCAGGAGTGCCTACTTCAATCTTTCAGGAGCTGCCTGTTATTGTAGCTTTCTTTCTCCCCACATGTTCTCCAACTCAACAAGATAGCGGCAACTCCCTAAGCTCTGTGCTCTGCCCCTCCCCCAGGGGTCAGCCTTTCGAGCTTTGCCTGCTAGCTTCTCAGGAGCAATGGCTCTGAACTCTAGTCCCCAGTGATTTTCCCTCAGGGGATCAGTCTTTCACAGGCTGCCTGCTAGCCTAGCATAGACTTCCCCCACTCCTCTGCCGGTTTCAGCCCAGCCGGCTCACCTGAAACAACAGGGCTGGCTCCCTGCTTGCCCCCCTTCCCACTTTACCTTCTAGGTCATTTGCAGCCAGCTTTAGCCCAGCTGGCTTGCCTGATAGCAGAGGGTCTGAGACCCAGTCTGCTCCCTTCACCCCTGTGTAAACTGCTTGCCTCCTGGGAGCTCCTCCCTGCCATGGTTCAGTTTTACACAGTCTTTTACTCCTTCTGACTCTACTATCTAACACCTATGATTCTTGCTTTGAGCTTTTCTTCAAGGTTGGCCTTTCTTCTCTTCTTTTACATGTAAGATTTACCAGCTAAGAAAAAAAAATAGGGAATTCCTTGGCCTCTCTGCAAGAACACCCAGCCACCACGTGGTAGCCTGGTCATCACATGGCAGAGCAGACCCCTCCCCCACTACTTCTAAATACACCATTAACCTTTTCTCCCCAACAGGAAAACCCACAACAATGTTTGTGCTTTCCTGCCATTAATGCCTTTTCCCCCAACAGGAACGCCTAAAACAACAGTGTTCGTGCTTTTCAACCCAAAATTTTTTGCCTTTTTATTTAAATGTCTCCTTTTCTCTCTAACATTCGTGATATATTCCCAACATTTTTTTCAAATTTTTAAGACTTCTTCAAGGTTCAAAGGTCATCTAGATCTACTTCCACAGTTTAAATCAACATGCTGATCACCATCTTTCAGCTCTTAAATAACTAGTTTCCTTTTACAGACAAACTGTTGCTACCTACATAAATAATATGATGTTTTTCTTCCTCAGCCAGCTAAAACAGACTCAAAGATGACTTCTAAGACTAAAATTTCCTCAAACACCTTTGCCTTTCTAGGATCTCAGTGGCACACCATGACATGCCTGATCCCAAGTAGCCTAATGCTTACTACACACCCTTTGCAGACATCCCACTGCCTGGGTGCTGCTTCCCTGTTGTGATTATTCTACAGGTTCTCCCACAAGTCCAGCAGAGACAACGCCACCTCCTGGAAGCTGCCTAGGATGCCATGCTGTCTTCTTGCAGTCACACCACCTGACTGCAGACTCCAGAGACATGCTGAGAGCCCGAGACGCATGCAAAGATCCAGAGATTCACTGAGTCCTACAGATAGATTCAGACCTTCCAGCTACAAATGAACTCTTTTGCCAAAGTCAAGTAGCTAAAGTTACATGTTAGTGAGGAAAATGTAATGTCTATCTAGATTAGTCAGATACTACTACCCTCAAACTATACCACATGAATTCAATTGATTCAATGATCCCTTGCCTTCCCTACCCCCACCAACTCCCCTTACTCTATGACTTAATTGTGCTAACCCCTCTGGTCTACATGTGCTTTATTTTGGCTTCCTCATCCAAAATTTTCACCACAGTGACCCCCTTTTTTAAAAAAGTAAAGGGGAGGAGATGTGGGACTGTGTAAGGGTATTCTGGGTCATGGTTGGGCAGTTGCCTAGAACCCCAAGACTCTGCATGAGAACAGGCAGGAGTTCGGCATGCCCCAAGAACTCAGGGTCCTGAAAAACAGTCTAGTCTCCTTAAAACTCAGTCACATAGGCCAGCCATTACAGCCCCTGCCAAAGTGCACGGGTAAAGGGCGTGACTAGAGTCCTTAGGCTCTAGGGATTTACATACTAATGAAGGCCAGAGGGCGGAGCAAATTAAGCATGCCACCCCAGATCCTCCCCCTTTCTCCCTCCCTATATAACTCAGGACTGCCCTGAGTTTTACAGGGCATACTTCCAGATCCATCTACCATCCGCCATGACAATAAACCCTTTTGGAACCAAGGACTTCCTTATGTCATTGGGGCCTGCCACCACCAAAGCCTCCAGGCCGCTGGAACCTTAGAACTCCTCCCGAATGTGGGACCAGCCGCAGCGTGAAAGCCTCCCCAGACCCCACTGCTGTGGCCTGTAATTTTTTCCCCACAGAGGAGTAGCCATTGTGAATGGCCAGCCTATCTGCCTGGGGCCAAGTTTCATCCCGAGCTGCTACTATGGCCATGCCTGAGTCTGTGGTTATGCAGAAGCAGGGGTCTGTGACACTGTCCTATCTGTGACTCATATTACCACTAAAGAACATGGGGATCTCCCTGGTTGGGGCAGTCACTAGGACATCCAGGGCCTGTGAATAACTGGCCCCTCTCCTTTCTTGATACAGTGCTTTGGAGAGTTGGCCTATCTCTCACTAGCAGTAGCTGGTCCTGCACCTCCTCTGGGGAGCACAGTAGAACTGGTCCTGATGGAGGAAGTGCATGTGAGTTAGATGCTCCTGAGGGCAAGATCATGGAAGATCCAGCCCTGCCACTCATCTTGCATAAGGTGATATCATCCCTCTCCCTCCCTTCCCACCTGTAGTAGCAGAGAGAGCTAGTCCTGGGGTCATGAGTACTAGAGACCTAGCCTTGCCCCCTTACTGGCTGTAATAGTTGGGAGAGCAAGCCTTGCACCTTATCTGGGCAGCACAGTGGAGCTTGCTCTGGAGATGTATGTGCAGGTGAGCCAGGCCCAAAGGCATGAAAACAGAAGGCCTGCCCTTACCTCCTGCAGATGGCTGCATTGGATGGCTTAGCTGGAGCAGTGCAGGAGAGCTTGCCCTGGTGGTGTGGATAAGGGGGAGCGTGTGGGCTAATCAGCTCAACTACTACCCAGGAACAGATCCAGGGCTCTAAGTTGACCCACTCCAAAATCTCTATCATTTGCAAATTATTGGGACACGTGAAAGGGCCATTTCTGCTGTTTCAAAGCTTCAGGACCCCCATGACACAGAGAAACAAGTGGATAACCTGGAGGAGTCCCGAAAAGGATCCAATATTGGCAGTGTCACAGAAGCCAAAGATCTCAAAACAGACTAATGACTCATTGCAATGAACAGCTGCAAGGGAAACTGTGTGGATACACTGTGACATACTACAGCTTCCACAATGAGATATTTTCTATGCTTTGTTGTTGATGGTGACGGTGGTGGGGTGTGCGAGTGCATGTGCGTATGCGTGTGTGTGTGTGTGTGTGTGTGTGTGTGTGTGTGTTTTATTTTGGGTTTAGCTGTAAGGAAAAGGGGAGTCTGAGAGAACAGGGAGATGAGCAGACTGGGATTCATGACGTGAAACTAACAAATAATCAATAAAAAGATAAAAAATGAACTTAGCCACAATTAAAATGACTACAGAGGAGTATTAAAGCTGGTAAAAACATTTCTGGTAGGTTATTTGACATCTGATTTCTCATTTTTGAAGGAAGAGCATTTCCAGCCCACAGCAGGAATCTTCTTCACACAAAGTTTCAACAAAATGTCAGCACACCCCATGGAGGAAGATGTCAGCATTGTATCCTGTGTGGAGATGTGAAAAACATGGGAGTTACGTACGTTTCACTTTTAAAATATTGTGAGGGTGCATTCATAACATATATATACGTGCGCACACACACACACACAATTTGCCTAAGAAAAATTTTACTTATTCATGCATTTGAATATGTTTATAACTTTCCTTGAGTCCCTAGCTCTAAAACTTATGACTTTTTACTTTGTGTTTTTTGATATTTGAATAGTCACTGCTGTTGATGCAGTAAGACATTGTTTTAATCACCAACTATACTTCCAGTTCAACAAGATCCACTTCTATTATGGAAGATTTCTTCTCTTGTAAAAGGAGATGCTATGCACAAAACAAACCACATTACTCACAGTTAGTCTATTTATCCATTTGGAATAAGCTCGCGTAGCAGAATTTTTCCAACAAATAAAGAAGAGCCACAGCTTTTGGTCTGAGCTAAGGAATCTGTTAGACTTTGGATAAATCTGACTGTGTTTAAATGATCTCAAAGCTTGGTGAAAATTTAAACTTGGCTGATCATTTGTTTTCTAGGGTGAGCATTAAGGAAGAGCAGAATGTTAAAGATGCAGTGTGATTGGCAAGCTTTGCATGCTTGCTTCTTCTTGTAAATGGGCAGCCAGGGGAACTTCTGTGTTCAAAACCATATCCCAAGCAGCTATTGCTCAATGCTTAAAGTCAGTCTGGTCATCCATTCTATTTATCATCAATCTATATTATACTACTTATGAGCACTGCAGGTGTCTTTGGACTTTCACTTTTTTGTCTCTTTTTATATTATTTTTTAAACCTGCATGCAATATATTTTGATCATATTCTCTCCACTCCCATAATCCCTCCCAAATGCTCTTCAGAAACCTACTACTTCATGTTCTTTCTATCTCTTAAAAAAACAAAACATATAGTCTGTGTGATGGGTTGTTTATGCTTGCCCCAGGGAGTGGCACTATTGGAGTAGGTGTGGCACTGTGGGTGTGGGCTTTAAGACCCTCATCCTAACTGCCTGGAAACCAATATTCTGCTAGTAGCCTTCAGACGAAGATGTAGAACTCTCATCTCCTCCTGCACCATGCCTGCCTGGATGCTGCCATGTTCCCATCTTGGTGATAATGGACTGAACTTCTGAAACCAGCTCCAATTAAATGTTGTCCTTATAAGAGTAGCCTTAGTCATGGTGTTTCTGTTCCCAGAAGTAAAATCCTAGTTAAGCCAGTCTGGTTTGTATTGATCTACTCCTGAACACGAGGCCAGTCCTGGAATACGGTTGCTCGACTCACTGTTACTCCATTGAAGAAAACTGATTTTCCTTATCCCAGCAGCTAGCAATTGCAAATAGGTGATTGATTAGAAGTATGACTTTTTGCTCAATTTCCCTATATCATAATGGGGTTTTGTCTAGCTCCAAGTCGTAAAGATCTTGTATATGCTGTCATAACATCTGTGACTTAGTATGTGTATCAGTCCTGTTCTGTCTAGAAAACAGTTAATCTATAATAATCTTGGGTCATGTAACCCAGAATGAGAATGACAGAAACAACACATTTTCTCTCATAAAGGGTATGTTAGTTTTATGTTTTAGACATGTGTGTTCAT
This sequence comes from Grammomys surdaster, assembly GCF_004785775.1. Classification (NCBI taxonomy): domain Eukaryota; kingdom Metazoa; phylum Chordata; class Mammalia; order Rodentia; family Muridae; genus Grammomys; species Grammomys surdaster. The sequence continues at coordinate 1,362,263 of NW_021620841.1, forward strand.
TTGGAATATCCATAGAGTTTAGCTAGATAGGAACCAGAGTTGGAGGGGAGACATTCTGAGATATGGGGAATAGAATGTAATGTTATAAAGAGATAATGGGAAATTTAGATGATGAATATATGGTGAGAGGAGTGGGAAGATAGCACAGAGGATGGAGCTGGGGAGGGATATCAAATAGTGAAGGCCTTCTGAAAATCCATACTGCAGCCTACAACTATAAAATCTGTCATATACAGAGTGTGATGGCTTTCGTATGTTCAGGCGAGAGAATGGCACTATTTGAAGGTGTGGCCTTGTTAGAGTAGGTATGGCATTTTTGAAATAGATATGTCACTGTGGGCTTGGGTTTTAACACTCTACTCCTAGCTTCCTGGAAGCCAGTATTCTGCTAGCAGCCTTCAGATAAAGATGTAGAACTCCCAGCTCCTTCTGCATTATGTTTGCCTGGATGCTGCCATTTTCCCACCTTGGTGATAATGGACTGAACCTCTGAACCTGTAACCCAGCCCCAATTAATGTTATCCTTTATGAGACTTGTCTTGGTCATGGAATCTATGCATAGCATTAAAACCCTAACTAAGACAGAGGTTGGTACCAGGGACTAGAGTATTGCTGTAATAGGCCTGACCATACATTTGTTTAGAAGAACATGTATTTGGGGACTCTGGTATTGGAAAGCCATGAAATGTTTTAAGTGGGGCTTATTTAACTATCCTAGAAGGAATATGGGAGATTTTGTTGCTGTGAGTGATTTGAATTTTGCAGACCTGGCCTAAAAGCTTTCAGTGGAGATTTTCAGTTTGTGGCTTAGAGACTGTTTTTGTGGGATTTTGATGAAGAATGTGACTACATTTTGCCCTTGTTTGAAGGGTCTGACTGAGGCTAAGGTGAAGAGACTCAGATTAATTGCATTGACAAAGGAAGTCTCAGACTTTGATCATAGACTTTGATCTCTCATTAAGTCTCGTGAAGAGCATTTTAAACAAGCATAGCAAGCTGAGAAAGGAAAAGTATAAAATTTATGGTTCAAGTATTAAAGGGGTACCAGGAAGTGAAACGGAACTGAGTCCTATGTTCTAGGAGATAACAGATTAAGGGATTTGGGGGCACGATCCTGCCCAGCTAAATTTAGATCCAGGCATTGTGGTGCTCGACTTTGATTTCAGAATTACAGGAGACAGAAACATGCAGATCTCTGAGTTCAAGGTCAATCTACAGAGCAAGTTCCAAGAAAACAAAGCTTAGGCAGAGAGGGAGTTGGAAACAGAAAGCTGGTAATAGAATAAGGGAGGCCATTTTCCAGCCCCAGCAAACAGCAGAGCTGAGCAGCTTCAGCCATGTGGCTTTGGCTTTAGAGTGAAAAATAAAAGGGACTACTGGGACAATTTATGCTGGTTAGCTGGTACTAAGAAATTAGTGGTAATTAAGAGGAGATTACCATCACTGAGGTGAAATCTTCTGGGAAGTGTTTTCTGAGAGCACAAAGAAGCTGTGTTCCAGAAATGGTCAAGGTTGTAACTCATGCTGCAGCTGTACGTTGGTAATGTAAGAGTCACCCAGGTGGTACTGGTTTTGAAGGCATGAAGGTGTCATGAATAACAGTTGAGGCTTGGCACTGAGAGAAGCCATAGAAGGTCTGTGGTGAAGGTACATGCATAGGATTTGAGGCTTGGCACCATGAAGAGAGCCTATGTGAGCGAAGCCTAGTTGTAGAGGAAGACCCCAGTGCATAGGACATACCAGTACCATGTGATGATCATCAAGAACAGCAGTTGCAGTGGATTGGATGGACCTGAGCTTATAACATTACAGAGGGCACAGCTGGAGAAGTGACTTCAGCCCTTTGGAGGAGCCCAGATTATGTGTGGATCCCAGACATTGGAACAAGAAACTTTAACGTTGAAGTTGCCTTGAAGTCCCCAAGATGTTCCAGATGCCAGAGCCGTGAGATATCTGCCGAGAAAAGCTGCTAAGTCAACAAAGATGAAAAAGGAGTTGGAGATATGAATATCACTTTGATATCAGTCATGGAGATACATTGTTTGGAGTTTGTCCAGCTGGTTTCCTGTCTTGGTTTGGGGATTACAGTTAAGTGATTGGATGAATGTCAGAAGAGGCTTTGAACTTTGGACTTTTAACGTTGTTGAAAATGCAATAGACTATTGGGACTTTTGAAGTTGGACTAAATGTATTTTACATTATGCTATGTTTAAGAATAACCTCTGTAGACTAATATGTTTGAATAATCCTGTGGGGGCCAGGGAGTGGAATGTGATGAATTGTATATGCTTAGCAAAGGTAGTGACACTATTAGAAGATGTGGCCCTGTTGGAGTATATGTGGCCTTGTTGGAGTATGTGTGTCTCTGTGGATATGGGCTGTAAGACCCTCATCCAAGCTTCCTAGAAGCCAGTATTATGCTAGCAACCTTCAGATGAAGATGTAGAACTCTCAGCTCCTCCTGCACCAAGCCTGCCTGGATGCTGCCATGTTGAACCCTTGATAATAATGGATTGAATCTTTTAACCTGCAAGCCAGCCCCCATTAGTGTTGTCCTTTATAAGACTTGTCTTGGTCATGGTGACTGTTCGCAGCAGTAAAACCCTCACTAAGACATGGAGTTACCATGTAAAGGGGGAAATGCCCCAACATTGTATGCTACCAAATAGAACACCCAGTACCAGGAATATGTTACATTTTTGAGTCCTCAGACAAATGATCTTATTGTTGAATCTTTGTGTGTTTTAGATATCAGAGTGACTGTGACCACATAGAATAAGTTAGGTAGTGTTCCTTATATTTCTATTTTGTGGAATAGTTTGAGGAGTATTGGTAGCAGCTCATTGTTGAAACTCTGGTAGAATTCTGCACTTCTGTCCCTGGAATTTTTTTGGTTGAGAGACTTTTAATGACTGCTTGTATTTCCTTGGGGGTTTTGGAATTGTTTAGACATTTTATCTGATCTTGATGTAACCTTGACATGTGTTCACCCATTTTGAAATTCTTCCATTTCATTTAGATTAACCAATTTTGTGGATTACAAGCTTTTGCAGTAAAACCTAATGATTTTTTAAAAATTTCCTCAGTTTATACTCTTATGTTTCCCTTTTTCTTTTCTGATTTTGTTCATTTGGATACTGTCTCTGTGTCTTTTGATTCGTTTGGCTAAGGGTTTGTCTATCTTGTAGATTTTATCAAAATAAAAAAAAATAACATCTCTTGGTTCTTTGTATTGTTCTCTGTTTCTAATTGACTAATTTCAGCCCTGAGTTTGACTATTTCCTACCATCTATTACTATTAGACATGTTTGCTTCTTTTTGTTCTAGAGCTTTCAGGTGTGTTATTAAGTTGTTTGGATAAGATCTTTCCAAATTCTTTAGTGCTATGAATTTTCCTCTTAGCACTGCTTTCATTGTGTCCCATAAGTTTGAGTAATCATTTTCATTGAATTTCATATAGTTTTTAATTTCTTTCTTTCTTTCTTTCTTTCTTTCTTTCTTTCTTTCTTTCTTT
>NW_021620841.1:1365786-1379670 GCF_004785775.1 Grammomys surdaster
TTTCTTTCTTTCTTTCTTTCTTTCTTTCTTTCTTTCTTTCTTTCTTTCTTTCTTTCTTCCCTGATGAAGTGATCATTGAGTAGAGAGTTGCTCATTTTCCATGAGTATGTCGGCTTTCTGTTGTTTCTTTTGCTCTTGAAGTCCAGCTTTTTTCCATGGGGATCTGATAAGATGTAAGGGGTTATTTCAACTTTCTTGTATATGTTGAGGCTTGCCTTGTACTCTATTATATTGTCAATTTTGGAGAAGGTTACATGAAGTGATAAGAATAAAGTATATTATTTTGTGTGGGGGGGGTTTAGTGAAAAGTTCTATAGATATGTTAGGTCCTTTTGGTTCATGACATGTTAGAGAAGCTTCTTAGTGCAGTAAAATAGTATTTAACATGGAATATTCGAGATCTTTTAGCACTCTCCCCTAAATAGATGTTTTTATCATATTTATCACCTCAAAAGTAAGAAATCTATGTTTAAGAGGAGGCAGAAAGAACTAGTGTGTGCCACTATGTAGTCATCTTTTATTCCATTTAAATTTAAGTATAAATGCCAACGACATGATTTTAAGTGACTGCTGGGCAAGAACGAAGACTAGAAATCTGATCCAAAGAAAGCATGTACAAGCAAGCATGGTGTGACAACATACCTATAAACCAGAGCTCTAGAAGGAGGTCAGGGTGTGCAGGCCATCTAACTTGATTAGCTTGAATTAGCCAGCTTCAGGTTCAGCGATAGATTCTACCTCACTACATAATAATATGGAGAACAATAGGGTGAAACCCACCAACACCAACTTTGGAGCTTCTATATACATGTTGAGCCCATGGATATGTGAACATATGCATATATACCATATACAAACAGCAAATTCAAATATGTAATTTTGTAATTTATTTTGGAATGTTGCAACTTACATGTAAATAGCCAGATCAGCCATATTCCCTTTAACTATAATGATCAATAGTTAGTATTTTAATACATTTGTCCAGGTGCTCCCTCTGTCTCTCTATCCCTCTCTACATCTCCCCATAGACATATAGAACTTCAAAGAATGTGTGAAGATGGGTCCCTTTCAGACTGCTGGAGCAAGCAAAAGATGAGATAAGTACTCTATTGTCCCTGAATGATGCAAACACTTCAGTGTTTATTTCCTTTAAAGTGGAACATATTCTTCAGAAAACAGGTATCCATTCAACACCGAAATATCACTGCCTTCCACTACTTAGGTCCTATTTCAGATGCACCAAGTGTTATAACAAAGGAAGCTCAAAAGAGGCTACAGTAATTTTGCTATTACTTTCACTCAGACATGATATCTACTTATTTTGACCTGGAATTGGCACTGACAATGTGATTTTTCACCAACAAAAAGCATGGGGCCGTGAACTTCTAAGAAAAATAAATCTGATTTCCATGACCATTCCATTGTAAACGTCTAATCTAAGCACTCTTTCAATCAACTCAACTGAGCCTATACTTCTAACAAAGGCAGGTAAGCATAGGGAACAGAGTAGTAACCTGGGATTGTCCTTGATTTTAGCTATGCCTACCATCCCTGAGCAATTCTCAACTGAATGGAACGGTGCAAGTGCTATCAAATGACAAGTCCTTTCTTCTAACATTTATCAGTTGTCTCTCTACTCTGAGAGTTCTCTCATTTTCTATCACTTACATACGTATTTATATTAGCATCTGATTATTGAAGCTATAGTAACCTATTGCTGTCATTATTGTGATACTTGGGGTCACCTTCATTTTGGCCAATATAAACCTTTTCCAACTGATTCGTGTCTCTCTTACTGTAGTCTCTTTCTTTTCAAAACTGACTTTTTATGCAAGGTATCTAAAGTGCACATTGGAAGTTCCCTACCCCATATTATGAATTTGCTTATTTTTATCTGAATCTAAAGTGAACCTGTAAGTTTATTATTTGATAGTATGTCCTAGACTTGTGCAATTTTGGGGAAGATTTTGGAGCCTTTAGTAGAGGACCATGGCTGATGGCGGCAGATCATTAGAGATATGCAGTGAAGATGCACTTGCCTGTAGTTCTGGCCTCCATCCTGTAATTTCTAGTTTATCTTATCCCCCATATTTTCTGTGCTATGATGGACTGAACCTCTAAAACAATAAATAATACAAAAGTCTTTCCAAAGTCTCTGTCCAGTAATTCCTAACATTCATAACTAAATGGATGAATATATTCTTCAGTTTTTTTAAATTTTAGAGCATGAAATCCCTACATATTTATGAGGTTCTGCTAGGAGAGCAATAAAGTAATGAAAGGTAATATATGCATGAGTGATTCTAGTTGCAGTTCTAAAAAGAAAACTTTACTTGAAAGAGTTAGTAGGGCTCATTATTTAGCATGTTCAGGGCCCTAGGTTAAAGTCCCAGGGAAAAAAGTAAATAATGAAGTAATTAAATCATCTTAGAAGTGGTAAGACAACCTCCAAACTAAGAAACTATAAATCATATATGATAGAAATCAATTATTAATCATAAAAATACAGAAAACAATGCAGACTCATAATATTTCAAGGTTTATTTATATCCCAAGGGAGAAAGAAAATATAAGAAGGGAGTTAAAGAGAAAGTATATGGGACCCTCACGGAAAGTGTGAAAATTCTTAGACTTTAGGGATTCTCAATAGGAAAGCCTTTGGTCACTAGACAAATAATTTGTGGGATATTGCCTAAAGACCAAAGCTAAATAGAAACAGTGTTTCAGAATCCTATACTCACTAGATTAAAAGTACTAAGAAGATAAAAGAAAGTGTTAGTTTGGGCTTGTAACCGTTTATTCACACAGATTTTGTTATTGACAAACAATATCTTATCCCTTAAGAAACATGTAAAAACTCTTTCTATACAGACCCCATAAGGTGGGACAATTGATTTCTAATGTCATAATGCATTACATGCTCATAAAATGCTCATTAAATGTGTTCACACCATAAATCACAAGTTATTCTCATGAGAGCAGCCCTAGAGACACACATAAGAAACCCATCTCTAAATTAATAAATATACACATACTGTGTGTTCTCCCAAATGGCAGGGATCTTCAAGGAAGAAGAGCATGAATTCTAACCATCGAGCATACATAGCAAACAGGTAGAAAAATTTAAAAACAAAGTTTTTTTATAAGAAGTCTCTCAAGAAAGAATTTTCTGGGGCAATGTGCTTAGTAATTGTAGATGGAGCTTTTTACATACTTGACAATTTTGTCATTTGGTAGCCATATCTACTTGTTGACTGGGTCTCCACTGTGTTACTTTCGCTATTTGATACCATAAGTCTTCCAAATTTAATAGATTCAAACTTAAAAATCAAATTATCATGTATTTAATTTATCGGTCTGAATGATGTCTCACAGAATGTCATCAGGCTTCTGTTTTGTTTTTTTTTTTTTTCTTCTGTAGACTTTAAGGAGTACTCAGTTTTATGGTGGTGGAAGGACCGACCATTGGGTGGAAATTTGAAAGTGTGTCCATCATTCTGCCTACTGTAGCCACAAAGAAATTCCTTGACCATAGGAAAATGATTAGTCATGGATAGAATGATATAAGAAAGTGAGGCAGAGCATAGAGAACATCAAGGATATTAAAGGCATCATCACCAGAGGTAACAATGTAGGTGGAATGTCAGTTGCAACCTGGAGAAAATCCACCCTGGAAACAGCAAAGGGAAGAAACACGTCACATGGTCTTTTAAGCACAGTCTCAGTAATCACTAAGGAAGGGAGGAAACTCTGCTATTAGTGTAACAGAAAATAAGAGTTTCATCTTTTCTAAAACTCATATTTTAAAGCCATTAACCCTCAAATTTTCAGGATTGCCCTCCAAGCTAGTAATTAAAGTTAAAGGATATCTAAAAGATGGTATTCTTTTTATAATGTTAGTATCATCTTTAAAATACAAAGAAGGAACTGCTTCTGCAGGCATATTTTCTCTTATATGTGTCACCAAAGGGCCAGACAACATCATCACCTACAAGCCAGAAAGTTCTCACCAAAAGCTGAATCAAGAACCTTGATTTGGTTTTGGACTTCAAACTTCAAGAACGAAGAATGTGAGTCTTGCTTGCAAAACCCACCCAGTCTTTAGTACTTTGTTAAAGTAACCTAATAAGACCACTGTATGGCAGTGAAAGTTGAAAGAAGGGCAAAAGGCAAATGACTACGAGTCTAAGTTTAAAATTATATTCACATGGAGAACGTATTGATCTGAAATTTGACAAATGTTTTCTCACACTTATGCTACTCAGGAAACCCTAATGGCTGATGAGTGACTTGTATCCAAGAGGGCTCAGTAAAGGAACTGCTGAAATGACCATTCCTTTAGAGGAATGGTTTTTATTGGATGTAAAGAGAAAGAAAATATCCAGAGGCATATAGAAAAACCCAGAGCAGAGAAAGGAAGAGGTAGACTGGACATAATCGGCACTATTTATGAGAAAACTGACATAACAAGGGTCACAAAATTCATGAGATTTATAAGGGAAATGAGAATTTATTTGCTCACCTAAGAAAGCCCAGTATCCATGTAGACAAGCCCTTGGTTAGCATTGAGGTAGATAAATAGTGACTGTCTTCTTCGTTTGAGGTTAAATGGAACCCTGAACTAAAGCACATTCTACCTTGAATGTATTAGGAAACCCATGTATTAGGAATGTTGACTTTGGTCATGTTACAAATATAAGACAAGTAGCTCATAAAAGTTAGATCTATGAATCTTAGTACATATTGGACACCTCTTTCATGTAACATATAGCCACTCTTACCAATATCTTACATAACTAGCAGCAGAGACAAAAGTTTTCTTGGGACCATTTGATGAAAAAAAGTAACACTCATTTATAATGCTCCCACAAGAAAGCACTTCTAAAACAGAAGTTAGATAAAGGATGCTTAGTATTTATATCCTCCTCTTAGAAAATGCAGGACCATTGACAATCTAACCACTTAAATACACCTACAGTTGACTTTAGGAGACAGGAGATGCTAAAGTCGTGGATAAACCTAGAGATGCTATTTTTGCTACATTTCTTGGTTCACTTATGAGACCTATGCTCCCTCAGAACATCTACAAATCTAGGAAAATGAGAAAAAGGACAGAAAAGCAAAATGATAACCCTGTGCCTGCTAATGTCACAGGCTAGACACACACAATGCTGGATACATGTGAGACACAGAAGCAGAAAACCTTGGCTTTATTTCTTTTGACCTACTGACAGATGGATATCCCTGAAGGACATTATGTCACTGCTGTCATCCCAGGTTCCTAACTTTGCCCACATTTGTAACAACTGAGCTTCATACTTCACAATGCTGTTGTTGGATACCAAAAAACATAAACAGAAATAAAAAAGTAAAAAACTCAATCTAACTCCAATCAATGTATGTGCAATTTTCTTCTGGCAAACTGAACAATCAAATCAGTCATGCTAGGTCAAATATTTGTCAGGATACTTCCCAAGTCAACTCTATGTTGTGCAAATAACTACAAAACCCACAAGAACAGACACACAGAACAAAATAAGTCTCTCCTATAAGTTAGAAAAACATTATAGGCAAACCTGAAAAATTCTAGGCAAGTGTAGGAATTATTCAAGAATTGAAAGCTATAACAATGTAAAAATAAATACATGTCATTTAATTGAATCAGGAAGAAATGGTCTAGGAAAAGCAACATTTTGGAAAATTCATTTCAATAAGACTCATAAAATCCATCAGAAGGTGTAGCAATGGATCAGGATATGTATCCGTGACTATGACTTCAGAAGTATAGATGTAGATTTAATACTGTAGAAGAAAAGTTACACTTGAGAGGAATTAATAAGTATATATTGGCTGTGTATGTAGAAGCTCTTCACTGAAAGATAAATTAAAATTAAAGGATTGATAAAGTTTTCAGAACTGGAGCCCAAGGTAAGCAAAAATGAGAAGGGCAGTAGATATGATTGACCTTGTGAGGAAAAGATTATTAGTTCATGCCTCTTGGTTAGCTTTCTGATGGTCCTAAACATGACGTTTCAGACAGTCCATATATCCTGAAATGAGCTCAAGCTAGACTATGGAAGGATTTTTGGCAGTCACATAACAGCCAGCATTTCTTGTGAAATGTATTTTCTGTCCCCAAATGAAGTCATTTCCGTTGTCTCTGGAAGAAGGAGCATAAGGCTCTCCAATTGACTTGAACATGTGATTGCATATCAAAGCCCATGCTGGCCTCCAGGTTGTTCAGTCTGTGCTCACAAATTCTTGTTAGACATAGAAAAAAACACATCTTGGCCCTTCTCACTTCCTTGTCTACCCTAAACTCCCTCCATCTCACAGGCATCCCTCTGACCAGTTTCTCATCTCCTTATAACCTGCCTATTTTTTACTCTCTTGCTATGAAATTGCTCTCTTTCTATCTTGCTGTTCTCTCATGCCTCATGATTTTCTCTATCTCTTGCTGCACTCTTTCCCAGTCTCCAACTTCCCTACTGGTGACCAGGGACAGGCTAATCTTTTTCTCTCTGCTCCGGATTCTTACAGATGCCTCCAGATATTTTTTCTCTCCTATTCACAATAAAACTGTTCCACAAATGGAGGGGCCATCTTGCAAGCCTCTTCCCTGCAATTCTCACATACACTAAACATGAGAAAATGCCATCAGCTTGAGAAGCATTTATATTCAGTTTTGATGAGACAAAGGATTAGGCAGCAAATGCTAAGACAACCACATAAAATTTAGAACTTAATACTGCCCAGGAACTTTAGAATTCTTAAGATGTTAAACATTGCCCAATATCTACAAAATTGATGTGGGAATTAGACAGAGACATCTGCGCTTTAACAAGCCCACCATTTCATTCTGTTTTACCCCTAAGATTGAGTGTCATTTGTATAATATGTCTTAGCATAAGCAGAAATAATTGATTTCAGGTGCAAACTTGTGACACTTCATGAGAGGTTAACAACCAGAATTTGAATAGCCATGTGTGATTAAGTATTTCAGTTTGCACATGCCTACACAATGGAATCTCATTAAAAATTATTTCTCTAAAGACATATAGGAAAGTAATATTTATTACAAAACCCAAAATGGTAATTATTTTACAAAGTCCAGTCAATTTCACATTTTCTTTTTGTTTTTGTCATGCAGAAAATGTGCAATCTGGTGTTTAAAATGAACTTTTATAGTCATAGAGATAAAGAGTGTTGATAAAATACTTTCTTTGGGACAAGCCTGACTGCATAGGGGTTGATGTCAAAAGTTTCCCTCCAGGAAAAAGACATCAGGATGGGTACGGCCCTCATGCCTCACTGGACAATGACAGGGGGACAGGAGCCATTACAAAGTCCCCTTCAATTACTGGAGGTCAGGCCCCTATCCCCTTCTTCACAAGATTAGAATCGGCACAGCCCTTCTATACGTAGAGAAGGGAGGAGATGTCAGGGGCAGCCCTACTTATACACTGAAGGCCTAAAATCAGCCATAGGCCTAAAATCAGTAATAGGCCTGTCATACATGTATACTAACACCAAATCTTGGGTCTCTGTGGATAATCATTGAAACAGATGGCTATAAGCTATTTTAAACAGGCAGCTTTTGTGGAAATTTACCAGCCTGAGTAGTCATAGACCTTGTAAATAGGTAGCCTTGGCAGATAATACCAACTTAGATAAGGACAAGTGAATCATAGGCAGGCAGAGTCACAGTAACCTGTCCCTTGAAACTTCACCCAGCCGATACCCTGTTCTGAAAGACATCTGTATTCCCCCTGAATACCCATGCTCCGGTGTCATCCCCTTCCCCACGTCCTGCCTTTTTGTGTTTATAACCCCTGTATGAATATAAAAATTACAATTTGATTTAAAAAATAAATAAAAATAAAGAAAGAAAAAGAAAAAAACTAGAAAAAATCAAGGCAATGAACAAAAAAAATACTTTCTTGATCGTCACAAGTAGAAAAACTTCCTCTAGAGTCAGTGTATGCCACTAAACAACATGCTTTCACACCAATACGTTATGGTATGACTTTTATTACTCTACTTTAAATGATTTCTGCCCATGCTTATGTGTTTTTTTCCTAAAACGATCTTGATAAATATGATGAAAATGAACATAACAAATCTTTTATGCAATACATTTATGCATTTTCACTAAAAGATGACCAAAGTTACATACTTAGTTGAATGCTCCATTTCATTGAGTGGTCCATTCAAAGTGTTGGTTGTTCTAAACTCCCCATAAAACAGGCCTTTCACAATCAAAGCAGAGAGGAAGAAAGACGAAGAGGACAACAATGATGACAATGACTATGATGATGAAACCTGATGTTTGACTCAATACACTAAAATTCAAAACCAGACTAGTTACAATTATAAAGATGGGCTTGGTCATTCTTTAAATCTGTGATTTACCTACAGAGAATTTAGGAATCGTCATATCACAGGAAATATTTTAAAATCATTTCAGATTCTTCATTTGTATGACTTAATAATTTTTGTGTGTCCTATTATTACTTTACCCCGTTATTATGCAAACTTTATTAAAGTGGATAATCTACAAAAAAGAAGAAAAAAAGAGATAAATTCTAAAAGTATGTGAATGAGAAGAAGATTCTTCTCTGGCCAAAATGTAGGGAAACAAACATCTAAGCACATGTGGACTCTTTAGATCAGAAGCATTAGGAATCGTGGAAACTTTTTGTGAGCATTGTACTTTAGTAGGATAGGACATTCTTGGTGATTCAAAGTCATCTTTGCTACACCTTGAGTTTAGTTTCCTCACCCTCTACAATTAAAATAGTAAATAGTTATTGTCATATAAAACATGACCCTAATGATAATCAAAACTCAAGTATAAAAGTTTTCAAATTATTCGAATGTCACTGAAATTAAATTATTATTTTTAACACAGAATACCATTGGTTAATTTTATAGATAGTACATTCTTACATTTATGCAACTTAATCGCAAATCTGTTACACGAACACATAGCTATAGGAAGAAATGAAATCGTAAACATCATTTTTCTTTATCACACAACCATGAATTGAGTTACTCATTCTTGCTACTAACAGAATAAAAAGTAAATGTATAAGTTTATTTAAAATATTCCCAGTGATAATGTTAAAAGTTTTATCAATAATTTTTTGTATTTATAGTTGCCAAATTTATCTTATCACAACTTTTTTGAGGAAAAATTATGAGACTTTATAAACAGATTGTAAAATTTTAAAATTAACATTTTTTTCATTGCCCTTCACCCCCAACAAAATCAAGTGTTCTATGGAGATCAGACTACTTGAAGTTACACTATATTATATAAAACAGTGTGTTTTTCAGGCTGCTGCCCTAAAAAATTCCATTTCACAAGAGCTTTCAACTGTATTCTAAGAAGAAAGGTGATTGCAGGCCCTGGGTGGATTCAGAAACTTCGTATGAGGTGCCTCTCATCAATACAGACTGATACATAACTTATTCTTGGAAAAGAAAATGAGCTACCATGTAGGTTTATTGTGGAGACTTGAAATTATGATGTGTGTTGTCATATTAAAATCTTATCAAGGAAGCTAGACTCTAAAAGTTATCAGACACACTAGAAGTAAAAAAAGATTGTGACTTCCTAGACAAGCTCTTATACTTCTTAAATGCAAATGCTAGTTTCCATCCCTGTCTTAGACCTCTCTAATGCTTTTTATTTAGATAACATTAAGCAGACATGTCATCATGAGGCTCTTGAAGGATGCTTGCATTATCTGCAGGGTACCATAGTCTCATGTTTGGCCTGAAATAACCTGAACAAACCTAGTATCCTCAAAGCTGTCCAGCTCCATTGCTCTGCTGTCATACAGACTTTTGTTCCTGGTAATTCAGGATGCTAGCTTTTTGCACTTTGTTTGACACAGCAACATTTTTCAACTTGTCCTTTTGTAAAGGGCACTCTGGGCTTAGGTGAGGACATAATCATCTTCCTGGTGGACAGGAACCCATCCATCTCCCAGCAATGCATTCAAGATATTTTACACCCAAATTGTGGTTCTTTCCATGCTAGCATTAATATGCTTGAAGTAAATGATCGGCTTATGATTAAAACAAATTTTAGGAAATTTGTTCTGTGTAAAATCATCTTGTATCATCTAGAAACTACTGTACACCCTAGTTTATTCTCCACTGATGAATATAACTGAATGAGAAATCTACAATTAAACATAAAAATGGATATTAATATAATATGCTGCAGATTCTATATTGTGGGATATAAAGTATACTATACCCTTATTCATGAATGCCTAAGGAGATAACAGTTCTTTAGTCTTTCCAAATTAGACCTGCCTCTCCATGTCTTGTACCTGGTTCTCCAGCAATGCAAATGCTAATGAAGTTCATACACACTAAGAATTTCTTCTCTCCATATTTCTGCACACATTTTAAAGGTGAGTTTTGCCAAATGTATAGCATACACAATTCCACTCTAGTTAAAAGTCTAGATATGTCTTATATTAAATCTGTCTCCTGCCCCACAATAAGCAAATGGAAGCTTATTTGCACCCTAGATCATATCTACTTTGAATTTTTTTTCTGTAAATGTGTTTCTTCTGTTCTAGAACTTCTTATGAACAGCATCAAACATCAGAGGTTGGCACTAGAGCTCGGTGCCAAAGCCAACTTGGCATCTATTTTCATGGATAAAACTTTATTGGAACGTAGTGAAACTCATTGGTGTTTTATCTGTCTAATTACATGCTAAAATGGCAGTTAACTAATTATGGCCAAGACCACATGGCTCATAAAACCTAAAATATTTACAGTCTTTATAGCAGCAGTTTGCCAATCCTTATCATACGATACATACACTTTGTATCTAGATACTTTCCCCTGAGCATAGTTTAGAGGTTCATTCATTTCATTACATTTCTTTACAAGGTATTGGCTCCTCATTGCTGAGTTCCTGTTGAATGAATATGATTCCACATGTATGAATACAAGAGAATTTATCAACTACTTTGCTAATTAAAATTTGTACTCTTTTGCAGTTTGTTTATTAATAATATTATTTACTATTGCCTAAATAAAGAGAATAAAATCCTATGAGCATTCTAGCAATGGCTCTGTTTTCATGTTACATAAATACCTTCAAGTAGAAGTCTACTAGTTCTTCAGAAGCTTGCAAACTGCTGCAACTGTACCAGGTGGTATCCCTGCTACCATTTTAAGGCAGCTGAAGTCACACAAAATTCTTATGAACTCTAGAACTGTAATTTAGTCATTTGTTATATAGGTAGGAGTGTTGTCTTTTGCTTCCAATGCATACTTTGATAATCACTAATTGTCTTAGTTAGGGTTTCATTGCTGTGAAGAGACACCATGACCAAGGCAACTTCTATAAAGTGAAACATTTCACTCGAGCTGGCTTACAGTTTCTGAAGTTTCGTTTATTACCATCATAGTGGGAAGCATGGCTGCAAGCAGGCAGACAGGGTGCTGGAGAAGAGGTGAGTGTTCTACATGTTGATCCAAAGGCAGCCAGAAGAATAACAGAAATCCACACTAGGTAGAGCTTATGTTTAGAGGACCTCAAATCCCAACCCTTCACTGACATACTTCCTCCAACAAGACCACACTTACTGCCACAAGGCCATACTTCCTAATGGAGCCATTCCCTGTGGGACAACCATTCAAACACATGAGTGTGTGGGGATAAAACCTATTCAAACCACCACAGTAATCATCCTATGTTTCCATTTACATCCTTAATGTCCTACACATCTACCATCTTCCATGCAGCCCAGGCTCAAGTTGTGTCCAACTCTGCAGTCATACATGGTAGCACTTTTTTCTTTACTTTTTAGTTCTTTAGGTACAATACACTCTTTTTCTAAAAGGTGTTTTACCAGTTCTAGGTTCTTGGCAAATTCATGTAAATATACCTTTTAAATTTCTACCAAAAAAAAAAAAAAACCAGAAAGAGTCTAATGGAATTTTCATCAATACTGCTTGAACGAGCCCCTCTGTTTTAAGTGTTGAGTTTACCAATTTGATGCATCTCTTCGTTCATTTGCATTGACTTTATTCCTTCTAGGAAGTACTCCAGAGTTTTCTGTTTGGAGGTCTACAAATACTTAGTTCAAGCCAATCATATTTATATTTATCTCTTCTAATTTTTTCCATTTAATTTTTTCATAGACTATATTTTATTATTTTAGAGGAGGTATCCTGTATTAAGATTTTATTTCTTAGTTGTAATCTGTAAAATACTTCATATATATATGGGTGTATGTATTTTACATATATGTATGTGTGTATGTGTGTGTATGTATACATATACACACATGTAAGTAATGATCCATCCTTGAGATTTACTGTTTATCTAATCCTAATAGTAATTTCTTGATTTTAAATATACTTCACAAATCATCTGCATCGAAAATGTCTACTCATATGGGATATGTGTATTCTTCAATTTTACCTTTTATGGCTTTGTTCCTTCTTTCTCAAAACACCAAAGACCTTTGGCAAATACTTACTAGAAAACCTTGAGTTGTTCCCCATTAATATGTTTGTTGAATGACATTTGTAGATAATCTTTAACAAACATGAAAGATTTACTTTTATTTGTAACAATTCCATAGGATTTCTACCATAGAAAGAAAATTACATTTTGCAACATATATATACTATGATCACTAGGGTTACATGCTTTATGGAATTAGGTGCATGGTTTAAAATTAGAGTTAAACCAACTTTGCATTTATGGCGCTGTCTTGACCATATATGATTTTATGCTTTGTTAGTTTATCACAGTTTTGTCATTTTATTCAAGGATTTTGTGATGATTTTTATTCTATGTTTATCAAAATATTGAAATGTTCTTATGAGGTCTTTATCAATTTGTTTGTGAATATGTGGCTTCACTGAAAGAATTGAAATTCTGCATCTCTATTTTCTATTAAGATTTATTCATTTTTATTGTGTATATATGATGTTTTACCTGCATATGTACCACAGGCAAATCAAGATGTCAGAAGAGACATTGGATATGTTGGACCTGGAATTATGAGTATTTATGCTATGATACTGCTCAATTCAAATGCATACATACACATATGATATGTATATGCTCACCTGTACATGGATGTATATATATATATATATATATATATATATATATATATATATATATTCTTACAAAGGTTGAAATAATAATTTTACATATTTATATTCTTAATGATTTCTAGTTTGACACATAAATTACTATACTAAGAACTGTAGGTTTTTTAAGTGTCTTTAGTTGTTCTAAAAATTTAAGGTTTTATCTCTAATTTATCCCGTGGTGGTAAGACATTACTCTCTAAAACCTTGATGCTTTGAAAGTTACTTGGCATTAGTTTATTAAATGACACATTTTATTTTGTTGAGCATTTTCTTCATACTGAAACACACAGGTTACTATGTCCTTGCTTGTAGCTTTTTGTTAAATGCCAAATTGGTCAGTTTTCTTGATAGAAATGTACAAATCATAACAGTGGAGATCTGGGATATACTAGTCAGTATGTTACTGAAAGAGAGGAGATGATAATATATAGACATTTTTATCTGGCTTCACATATATCTGTCTGGATTTTTAAATATCTTTTATAACACTGCTATAAGATTACTACATATTTAGTATGTTTTTTTCTTCCAGATGAATATTGACAAACTTGAAAAACCTTATCATGAACTTGAAAATTATTAAACACTTCATATGCAGTCAAGTTTTAATTCAGACTAATGTTACTTTTGGGTACGTACATCTTTAAAGAATCAATTCTGTGCACCAGTATTGCAACTGCAGAAATTCTTTTTTTTTTTTTTTTTTTTTTTTTTTTTTTTTTTTTTTTTTTTTTT
>NW_021620841.1:1380070-1438667 GCF_004785775.1 Grammomys surdaster
GGTATATGCCTAGGAGTTGTATAGCTGGATCCTCAGGTAATGCTATGTCCAATTTTCTGAGGAACCGCCACACTGATTTCCAAAGTGGTTGCACCATCTTGCAGTCCCACCAACAATGGAGGAGTGTTCCTCTTTCTCCACACCCTCGCCAGCATCTACTATCACCTGAGTTTTTAATCTTAGCCATTCTGACTGGTGTGAGATGGAATCTCAGGGTTGTTTTGATTTGCATTTCCCTGACGACTAAGGATGCTGAACATTTCTTTAGATGCTTCTCGGCCATTCGAGTTTCTTCCGTTGAAAATTCTTTGTTAAGCTCTATACCCCATTTTTTAATAGGGTAATTTGGTTGTCTGGAGTCTAATTTCTTGAGTTCTTTGTATATATTGGATATTAGCCCTCTATCAGATGAAGGATTGGTAAAGATCTTTTCCCAATTTGTTGGTTGTCGTTTTGTCCTATTGACAGTGTCCTTTGCCTTACAGAAACTTTGCAATTTTATGAAGTCCCAGATAGACCTTTTGCAGATCACTTATTTTATTTAAGCTTCTTTAGCATTTTTTCTTTGCCTAACGACTTTCATTTTACTCAACAAATCTTTCAAGGGACCACATAAATCTAATCAAAACATTTAAAAATTATCAATATTGTAATATTTTGGAGGTTCATTTTTGCTCAAAAAATCTTAATATTAATAAAATTTCCACAATTTATTATTTTTCTTTAAATATAAAAATATATCATTCCCTAACATTCAAGTATCATTCTTTTTCTGGTTCTCATCTTTTATTTTAAAAAGAAAATTCTTTTATGAGTCTCTGTATTTCTCCTAAAAACCTTATTCAACGCAGCTGATAGCTACCAGCTCATGCTCCTGGCATTCTTCTATGGAATGTTTCACCCCAACCTCGATTTATAATGTCATCATGTCTCTTCCAAGTTATCCATTATGGCTTTTTACAGAACATTTTGAACATGGAAAACACAGGTCATTCTTTCGCCCAGATTCGTGTTTCCTCCCTAACCAACAATAAACAAATAATACAGATCTGTGTCTTTTGGGTGAGGCAGCCTTTCATTCCCAGTATCAATTCCTGTGTCACTGTAGCATATGTGAGTCACAACCTCAACCTCTCAGCGGCTTACTATACCAAATATTTACTTCTTGTTCATGTTACGTAAGAGCTGATAATTTGCTGAGGCTCTGTTCCAGCTATGGCTCCATACCATGTATTATTCATCTTGCTCCATGGTTAAAGCAATACTTACAACATGGCCCATGCCAACAGTGACATCTACAGTAGCAAAGACCATGCATTTTTCAACCAGGGAACCCTTTTATACAATGAATTTACCTCTAAAGTTCCATGCTATAGTTAGCTAGAAGAGAATTTGGCAGAAACAAATCGAGAGCCATTACTCTCTAGAAGTAGTGAAAATAATGACTACAGTCTAGTTTCTTGTTTTTGCTTGTTCTGTATTTAATTATTCTTCCCGAACTCTAGCCTGCTGACCAATGGCTGCTGTATGATCATCAGCAGATGTCAAGTATGAATGCAGATGGCAGACCACCCTGTAAGCCTCCCTTTCTTTGACTTTTCAGATTGACTAATGACTTCTCAATACCTTAAAGATCTCCCTGGTAGAAGATGACAACATGAGTCATTCAATAAAATGCTTTCCATACAAGCATGAAAACCTGAGTTCATATCCTGAGTACTCATATTAAAAATTATATGTGGCAGTGTGTGCTAATAAGTCACGTGCAAAGAATGTGGATACAGGTAAAATTCCTAGCCAGCATACCTTCTGAACTCTTGTGTGTGTGTGTGTGTGTGTGTGTGTGTGTGTGTGTGTGTTACATACAATCCATTTATTTTTAAGCAAGAAAATAATTTTATCTCTTATTAATTTTTCGTTAATCATTTTATTCATTTACATTTCAAATGATATCCTCCTTCCCAGTTTCCCCATCCCATGTCCCCTCCCCTTTCCCTGCATTGGTGTGCTCCTCAACCCACCCACCCACTCCTGCCTCCCCGCCCTAGCATCTCACTATGATCAAGCCTCCACAGGACCAAAGGCCTCTCCTCCCATTGAGGCAAGATAAGGCCATCTTCTGCTACATATGCTGCCAGAGCCATGGATCCCTTTCTGTATACTCTTTGGTTGGTGGTTTAGTCCCTGGAAGCTCTGGGGGGGGGGGTCTGATTAGTTGATATTGTTCTTTCTATGGGGTTGCAATTCCCTTCAGCTCCTTTGGTCCTTCCCTTAGCTGTTCCATTGGGATCCTGGGCTCAGTCTGATGGTTGGCTGGGAGTATTTGCATCTGTATTGGTCAGGCTCTGGCAGAGCCTCT
Organism: Grammomys surdaster; assembly: GCF_004785775.1. Lineage (NCBI taxonomy): Eukaryota > Metazoa > Chordata > Mammalia > Rodentia > Muridae > Grammomys > Grammomys surdaster. The sequence goes on from NW_021620841.1 coordinate 1,382,430, forward strand.
CAGAAGACAGCTATCCCAACTTCCTGTCAGCAAGTACTTCTTGATATCAGAAATAGTGTCTTGGTTTGGTATTTGCAGATGGGATAGGGCAGTCTATATGGGGCAGTGTCTGGATGGCCTTTCCTTCAGTCTCTGTTCCATTTTTGTCCCTGTATTTCCTTTTAATAGGAACCAATCTAGGTTAAAATTTTTGAGATGGGTGAGTGGCCCCATTTATCAACTGAGGGCTGTGCCTGTCTACTGATGGAGGTCTCTACAGATTATAGCTCCTCTTTGTTCAGTATTTTGGCTAATGTCATCCCTTTTGGGTCCCGGGAGCCTCTCACTTTCCTGGTATCTGGAACTTTCTAGTGGCTACACCTACTTCTCCATCCCCCACTGCTATGTATTTTTATTACATTCCTGACCCTTGGTACTTCTACCCTGTCCCTTCCCATATCTGGTCTTTAATCAGAGAAAGAGCTGATCTCTAAAGTTAAGGTGAAGAGCAGTTGAGGGAGACACCAGATGTTGGTCTCTGGCCTCCATTCCCACTCAAACATACACACAGGTACCTTTGTTTACATATGTACAAACACATAGCTCCTCCACTAATAATAGTAGTAAATAATAATAGTAATAATAATAGTAATAATAATAATTGCCTCCCAGATTTCATGTCTTTACCTCCTTCTACTTAAGCAGATATTTTCATTCTGTTTTGTTTTGTTTTGTTTTGTTTTGTTTTGGTTTGGTTTGGTTTGGTTTGGTTTGGTTTTGGTTTTGGTTTTTGGTTTTCGGTTTTTTCAAGACAGGGTTTCTCTGTGTAGTCCTGGCTGTCCTGGGACTCACTCTGTAGATCAGGCTGGCCTCGAACTCAGAAATCTGCCTGCCTCTGCCTTCCAAGTGCTGAGATTAAAGGCATGCGCCACCCCCGCCCGGCAGATATTTTCATTCTTAAATCCATCAATTTACAGTATCCCATAGTAGGTTCAGATAGTGATGACTTTCATGTGATGGACTTTACCACTTTTCCTATTCCATTTGCCCTAGCCAAATAATGATATACGGACAAGCTGAATATTTTAGAGATAAGGAATTTTTTTATTCATCTGGTTAAGAGTGTGTGGATATAAGCAAAATAATATGATTGATTACACTTACCTATTCCTGAATCAACTAGATGTTGTCCGTGTGGAAGGAACAACGAGATGCCTCCTAAACTCATGATAAGTGGCACAGTTTCATGTGGATGAATAGAAGGGTAGGAGATGGAAACGCAGCTGTAAGGAAACCTCCATGGGCATTTGAATGAGAATGGGCACCGTAAGCTCATATATTCCAATGTTCAGTCTCTAGTCAGTAAAGGGTTTTGGGAATGATGGGGAGGCAAGGTCTTTTTAGAGCAGGTGTTTGACTCAGGCAGGATTTGAGACTTCAAAAGACTTGCACTATTCCCATGTCTCACTCTTCCTACCTCTTCATCCCCTAACCCCAGTCTCCAACTTGGGGATCAAGATGTAAGCTCCCAGCTGTCTCTGCCACCATGCCTTTGCTCTGTCATCATGGACTCTAATCCTCTGAAACTGTAGATTGAAATTAAACACTTTCTTCTATAAATTCCCTCAGTCATGGTGTTTGATCACAATAACTGAAAGTTACTATGACAACCTCCAAGGACCAGTGACTCAGAGACACAGTGTGATCAGTATGTAGCAAATGAATTGTGCTTTAAAAGTTTCAGCTGAAACTTCTAGAGTCCTTTATTATTCATTTCCAGAACTCTAGAATTAAAGGTTGCCTAAGTGATTGTTAATGATATTAATGTGAACTATTGAAATCCATATCCGTACCTAAACTTTAAATATATAAATACACATAGATTGGAGCATCCAAATTAGCACTGTTCATGCAGGAGTATGCTGTTTATTTTGAACAACCCATCTTGTCTTTCTGTAACTTTAACATATTGAAAAGGAATATTAAGGAAAATTATTTCTTAAATGAAAATAAATGTCATATTTGTTCATTTATATTTCTACCACACAGAAAATTGAACTTCTGATAGCTGGATTCTGAACTCACACCTGTAATTGCAGTCCTCAGGAGTATGAGGCAGAAGAATTTCAAGTTTGAAGCCATCTAGGCTATATAGGCAGCTCAAGACAGCATGAACTACACCACGAGATTCTGTATCCCCACCCCCAAATATGAGGAACCAAAAACAACCCCAAAAGACATGCTTCTAAAACAAGAAGAAGAACATTCAAATTTAGTTACAGTTAACAACACACAGGATCTGCTAAGCATTTGTAAGAACAAACCAGTACCTAGCTCAGAAGATACCTGGAAGGACAAAAAGGAGAAAGAAAGAGGGGAAGAAAGTGAGGGAGAGAAGGGACAAGAAAAAAAAGAGAGGAAAGGAAGAAGAAAAGGAGGGGGAAGGACTGAAGGAAGGGAAGGAGGGAAGAAGGGAGGGAAGAAAACCAATCTACAGTGGCCTACAAAGACAAGAGTTCTTATTTTAAAATTAAGAGGTATTTAAAAAAAAACGAAAAAGAATATTTCAGAAAAACCTAAAAAATTACTTTTTCTTTATAAATAACTGAATTTTACCAAAAAGAATACACACACACACACACACACACACACACACACACACACGCCCACACATGCACATGCTAAAAATGATCTAATACAAAGAAATTTAGTGAAAAAATAATGCTAGGTCATTCATATCACTTCCTTAATGCTGGGAGTTCTCTTCAGGCCTGTTCATTTAATTTTTTACTAAGCAACTGGTTGCAGGGAAAACCACACTTAATGTAGTGGACCACTTCTAGACTGCTTCCTAACTCAGTCTCTCCTGAATTAATTACACCACTGAGAACCTCTCATTATTATTCTTGTTGCACAAAGTGCCATGAAAATTTCTTCCCCTGACCTTCCAGTTTCTCCATAGTATGGTTACAGGCCAACTTAATAGCTTAAAACATGCGTACTTTGCAAGATGTGTCTTCTATACAAGGTGATTCACACTGAACCCTCTCTCTCTGAACAAAGCTAATACATTTCTCCCAGACACATTTGGAACTTTTCATCTCAAAGTACAAGTTCTGATCCATCACCTGCACAATTTAAAATCCCGCCTATTCTTCCAATCACACACCAAACCCATTTTGAAGCCTTCCTTCATTGCCTTAGCTGTTAAGGGCTGCTCGTCTTATGATTCCTGATTTCTAGCCATCTCATAAATGTAAAATGCTCTGCCTTGAACTGCCTTTATATCACTGACATTTTTCTCTTTCACGACAGAAAATTATAAGCTAATATAAAGAATCTGAAACTGCAGCTTACGCTTAATCAATGTTTAATATTACTAGGAGTAACCACCATTAGGATGTTGAAAACTCTTGTCTACATAAAATTTTAATTTAAATGTTCCCTATCCAGATAGAACTTAAGAGTGGGAAATTTTTCTTTTAAATATCAGTGGTGCATTGGAAAGTATGGGACAACAACTCGTTTTTTTATTTAGATGAATGTCGTAGTCTAAAGTAAGCAGGATGGATGCTTTTAGCAGCATCTTTTATAAATAAGAGAGACGTGCATATGCATAGATACTGCATGGTTCATCCTAGTCACAGTGGAAATCAGAGCTAATGGTAGGATCAGAGCTGACATCTTTCAAAGCACTGCTTCATCCACTCAGATGTAATGCCTCTACGAAGCCATTTCCATGTTCTCAGGAGAGTGCTTCTAATCTTTCCCAATACACTGGAAATTCTTTTTAATTTGAGTCATTTAAATACCTGAATGCTCTCACACACATCTCAGAAAATCGGATACAACAAAGGAAGACAGAGCACACGGAAAATTCAACTAATTTTGGAGTGCATTCTATATTTTGTATGGATGAAATCTAGAAAAGATTTTCTTTGATGTGACTGTGAGATTTATAGGATTCAATTTTCACTGCTCTTCTTTACCACGGAATTAGGTTTTACACTTCACCTGTTCATAAATATAAACCTTATCTGTGTCACCAGAATCAGCAGGTGACCAATAAATAACAGCCTAGCTATTTCATTAGCAAGTCATTTCATTCAGGTAAAAATAAGATGCCCTACACTGATTAAAAGAAACATGTTCAATTTTCAGCACATTTGCCTGGAATCAATTTCAAGGCCTTTAGGTATCTACAATTAGCAATTTAAAACAACTAAATAAAACCGAATCCATTTTCTAAGCCCGTTGCCTTCAGAACTCTGCTGCTCTCGTTGATACTGTTTTAGTGAGTAATGCGGATAGAGAGCAGAGACATTTGAATCCGTAAGACATCACGTAGCTGATATTTTAACCAAAAAGCAGAAAGTGAATTTATTCTCAGAAGTCACACCTTCAAAACTTGTTAGCGTTCCTCAAATACAAACGAATGTTTAGTCAGCCAAACTGAGCTGAGGAAGGGAAGTAGACATCTCCTAATGTGGTCCCCAGTGATCCCAGCTCTTTATATGTGGGCTGGATAGTGCCTTACTTTTAATAACTAGAATATCCAAAAATGAATGAATAGAGCTTCTATGATCAGATTGTTTTTAAAAATGTGAATTTGCTTTTGCTGGCGTTCTTTCCTTATAACCTTCTTTACTTCAAATCTTAATAATACAAAGCTCCATATTGTACGGACACATGTGGTTAGAAACTGAAAGAGGATGTCAGCCAATAGCTAGCAAGCATCTGGGCCCGCCATTCCAATACTCTGCAAGTAGCTGGCTTGTGCCAGCAACCACCAGGAAGAACTGGAAACTAGGTTCCCAGTTGAGGTTGCAATTACTGTCATGCCAGCCAATGTCTGTTTGAAGCTTTTGAGAAGCCCCAGGAATAAGGACCCAAGAAGAAAATCCCTGTAGCCTAGCTCACAGAAACTGAAGCAATATGTGTGGTTGTTTCAAGCCACCGAGTTTTGAGAGATTCGTCTGTTCAGTAACAGATGATGGCTATAGGTAGTCATAAAATTCTGAAGAAATCGTACAAGAAACAGAGTTCATGACTCTAGACAAAGTTATATATTTCATTTCAAGATGCAAGATGACTGGTTTTATTTAGGCTTAGGACTTAAATTAGGAATTATAGTGAATCATAAGAGAATGAATACAATAGAGCCAGCAATATGCCTCAATAGATAAGACTTGCTTGCCACCAAGCATGACAACTTGATTCAATCCTCAGAAACTTCACCATGGAAGGAGACTCCCAAAAGATGTTCTCTGACCAACACATGCATATACAATAAATAAATAATTATTTTTTAAAAAGAGTTGAATAGAATAGGATACCAGTGAATATGCTGTGAAGAGCAACATAGCCCAGAAGGTATTTTAGAACCACAAAGAGAGCTAATCTTATGATCAATTTGATTCTAAGAACAACAGATGGTCAAATGTGAATGCAGGCATTGGTGATATTTATTTATAAATAGTAGGTCAGATTTTGCTTGAAGCTGGATGGGTCCAGATTTTTCAGTTACATGAAACATTTCACACAGGATAAAGTGAGTTATCTGGAACATAGTTTCAGGGTGTTCTATAAATTCCTATATCTATCCGTTTAAATTAGTGCAGCTTTCAGTCTTTCAGTCCTTTGTAAAGAAGCCCTTTGTGCAATAGATGATGGGTGATAAGAAACTCACAACTGATCACTGTGACTAGACTTAGTGTCAGTCAAATGTTCAACCACAAATAGGACATCTATACTCCCCTGAAGGCTCAGTAATAATCCTGAAAATTTATATGGAAACATTACAAGAATCAAATGTCACGTAAAGTTAGTTGAGTATCTTCTGGATATGACAGGACCACTGAAGTCATGAACTCTCAGAAGCTATGGTTGCCTGAAAAAGACTGCACAAAATCAGGCCAAATGACATCTCAGCATGCAAGTGAGAGCTCAACACAGCCAAACCCTTAATTCATGATGAGCTATTGATAGTTGATGGTCTCTGGGGGAGGGAAGGTCAGTTTTGTTTAAGGATATAGTCACTGGAAGGTTCACCAAGAGCCAGTGCATGATACCATACCCACAGGGATACACAAATAGAATTCAGTGAGTTAATGGTTTAAAAGGATGACATCAAGATGGGTTGATGGAGTAACAGGTAAGTCTGGAAAGAGTTGGTAGTAGAGTTACGGCTGAATCTTATCAAAATGCATTGTAGAACATTCTCAAATAATTAGTAAACATAAGTATCCTTTTAAAAAATGAGCTATCTGTTTGTTTAGAGCATTAAAACATATTATCTGACTTAACTCTCACATCTTTCATATATTAGAATAACTTAAAATAAAGATTATAAAAGCATCAGAGTACCCCAAGCTTTATCCAATTAAATGATGAGATATATCACCCATAATAGAGACAATAGGAAAAAGCATATATTTTTACTGAATACAAGGTATAATTATATGAAATAAAATTAAGAGAAAAACAATTCAAGATAAAAGCAACAAAATTAAATTGTATCTTAACTGCTTTGTAATAATTAAATATCAAAGTCAACACATAGAAAAGAATACTTCTGAAGCTATTGGGCAAAGTGCTTAAAGATAAGCCATGAAGAAAAAATAAAAACGCCCCCTACAAAGAAAGGTTTACAAATTAAATGGACGTTTAACCACTTTTGAAGTGTATGATTTATGCGTGCATTTTTCCATCAACTTCAAAATATCTTTAAATAATTCAAACTTTCACTCTGTTTAATGTAAACCTGCAAGTAAATACAAAAATATCTTTAATGAAAGTACTTTATTTATGGTGGGTGTGGAGATGTATATTTCCATCACTCAAGAGACAGGTTAGTTTTAGGCCAGCCTGGAGTGTATAATGAGACCTTTAAAAGGAGGAAGAGGAGGAGGAGGAGGAGGAGGAGGAGGAGGAGGAGGAGGAGGAGGAGGAAATGAGAATGAGGAGGAGGAGCACAAGAAGGAACATGAAGAAGAACATGAGGAAGATTACAAGGTGGAAGTATTTTGCTGAAGAGAATTAAGATAACCAGGGAAATCAAATCCTGAAAGATAACAGAACAAATATAAAGTTTGTTCTTCACTAGTGAAAAACTGAGTTATAGTTTTAGTATAATAGTAGAAAATCATGTGTGTATCCACCTTCTCAAAAATAATGGCCAGGAGCATTCTCCAGAATGAGCAGATGAAGACATCACAAATCATTCACTTGAATTTTCTATCCAGCTGGCACAAACTTGCCAATTATTGACGTTCTGAGGAAGTTCTATTATTTCCTAGGAAATTTATACATGTCAGTTCTTTGCATAGCTGTGTAAGAGTGTCTACTGAGAAAAATATCAGACAAATTTCTTTCATGCTCAGTCTACGCAAATACTTCCAGGGAAAGGAAATAAATACAAAATTAAAATTTGATGAGCGTTTCTTTGGACCGTGATACCATTTAAAATTGAATTAAAATCAGTAAGTGTGTAATTGAATTTTCATTACCTTATGTCCATATTGTTTTGTAATTGGTGACATAAATAACAAAAATATTAGGTATCCCATATCTAATAATAATACTAGCTCATAATAAACAGAGATATTTTTAAAAGTTACATCATAAATTCAGAATTAATTCTATATCAGGAAGCCTTATTAACAGCAATATCAATAACTAAATAGTCTACTCAAATCAGGAGGGCTCTTCTACTATAAAAGTATAAATTAACCAAGTAACCTGAAACCTTAAAGGCTAGTTCACACTCATCTGATTCCATAAAAGGGTTGGTCTATTTTTATACAGTAAAATCATCACGGATTCAAAACTGTTGATTCAGAAATACCCCACTACTGATTCTAATTTTAACTCATTTGTGTTGTGTCTAGGGCAGTATTTTCATTTACAAATGTTTTGCATACAATATATTTTCATCATGTTTCCCCTCCCCCAAATCCTAACTCATCTCCCGACCTATTCAACTCTCTATTCTTTCTCTTTCTTTAAAAAATACAAAATCACAACAGTGAAAATGAAACAAACAAAACTCAATAATGCAAAAGATGCCAAAGCATTACGAAAGGCACACCAAAACAACCAACCACATAACAAATAACTAAATAAATATAAAAAGAAAAGAAAAACTAAACAAAGAGTCCATTTTGCATTGGCTAACTACTTCTATAAATGGGACCTGCCCTGAGTGTGGTTGAGATACTACCCAGTGACCATTGGAGAAAATAGATATTCCACTTACCTGAACATTACTTTTAAAAATGTTTTCCAGAATAACTACCTTGACTCATGTTGTGATCTTCAAAGTTGCCTGCCTTTTATAGGAATGGCCACAGGGCTTTGAGGGAAGAGAGAACCCTATGCTTTCCACAATAAACTTCACAGGACAGAAGTAAGGCTATATTTGCAAAAAATGAAAAATAAAATAACATGAGAACAAATCACCAATAGCACCAAGTTTTCCCTAACTCAAATCTTTACTATTTTAATTTGCTTTGACTTAAAACTTGGAGGACTAAATGAGAATAAATCCTGGGCATCAAGACTTATGAAGTAAAATAATGAGAGCAAATGATGGATTTTAACAGAAACAAACATCCTAAATATGTCATCTCTTTCTTTCCTTCTTTCAGGATGCTCAGAACTAACACATATTATCATTAAGAGTGTCATTATAATCTTCATGAAGAAAGAACTCATAGAGCACAATGTAAAAGAGTGGAGTATAAACACTTGCCTCATATGGTCCCAAAATATGTTTTTATTTACATTTATGCCCACTTTCATCTAAGGATCACTACCTCTTGTGGTATTATATACTTACTTCATGCGATCAGGAAATGTGTTCAAAGGCCGGGTCTGGCATTGATGAGAGAAAACTCACCTAACCCTTGAGAGACTTGAAATCCCAGGGAATGGGGAGGCCTGGCAGGGTGTAGGGATGTGGAGACATCCTCTTAGAGACAGGGAAGGAGGAATGGGGTGAGAAATTGTCAGAGGGCAGAAAGGGAAGAGGATGTATTTTTTTACTGGACTGTAAAAAATAATTAAAGATAATTTCAAAAAAACAGATAAACAAATGAATAAATGTAGGATTTCTCTATGGTCTACTTGAAATAAATACAGATTTAATTTTTTCACTGTATTCCAATTGCCTTTTGGATACAATGAGGACAAATAAACTACACAAAGTCAAATCGTTGCATCTGCCTACCTGATTCTCCATTCCTAGCCTCATCAGACCCCGAGGAGACTCTAGAAACAACTTAATATGTTCACTGACTGTGTATTTTGCCTCCACTGACCATTCATTCTTAATATGCTTGAGTACCTTCCCTGTGCTATGTGAATTCCACACTAATGGCAATCTATTGAATATGGCTCCATAAGCTCCTGCCACTAACACATTCTGGGATAGCTGTGTTGATCTCTCAAGGGTTATCTCTGACTTCTCCCACAGAGTCTGAAGAAAAGTGACAAATATAAGATGGTTTTGTTTCTCCCTGGGTGAAGTTTATTCTGTCCTCGACATCTAAGAGGAAAATACTTATATTTAAAGCCTGTCATCCTTAATCATCTGTTCACTAAGGCCACTTGATTTCTGTTTTAGCCTTCAGAGAATCAATCCTTTAGTAAAATTAGAGTCATCCTTTCTGCCTTCTCTTTGAATTTTAAAGATTCATTTCCAACCCACATAATAATAACAGAAATTATTCACGCTCTCTCATAGTTCCAGTCTCCTCTGTTGAATTTACACCAATTCCTGGGAGCCATTTGGCTTCTCCTTTCTCACCCACTCTCAATTCTGAATTATTTTATCTGAACAATAACTTATCTCTATATGTAAATTTATATATTTACTTGATCAACAAAATTGATGAAAAACAGCAAATAATATTACATGGTATAAAAAATATACTATGTATTATAATATAATATAAAGAGTAATTAAACTTTTAGCAAAATAAAGCAAGTAGCTAATGTAATACGTTATTGAGTTTGATCGTTTGCAAACAGGCCTAAATAGCTGGTGCATGAACTTGGTTGGGGCAAATCAGCATTTAATTAATATAGAATGTGTAGTCAACTCCTAAATAGATTACACAACTGATAAAATTGGTGAACAAAGTATTTTCACAAGGAGAAAAATGTACATTGAAAGTACTTAAAATTGTGGTCCATAGGCCTGGAGATTGTGGTTAAAAGCACTTGCTGTTCTTCCAGAGCATCAGAGGTTGATTCTCAGATCCCACACAGCATCATACAACCATCTGTAGTTCTATTTCCCAAGGACTTGATACCCTCCTCTGCCCATCAGGGGCACAAAGCACACATGTGACACATAGATATACATGAAGGGAAAACACTCACATACATAAAGTATATTTTTTCATGTGCAAACAGCATAACTTCAGACTAATGAATGTAGGAAAATCTGTTATGTATGTATTTAAGAAAAGCTGTTTCATAACTGGCTATCAGGCACATTATTATTATTATTATTATTATTATTATTATTATTATTCAGTAATGTGGCTATAATCCTAGCTATATGTCATTGACCCAATGACAGGACTATACAAACCCAGAAGTGATTCCTTTATTTTATTTATTAGAGTTTAAGCATGCATTTTTGTGATTGTATTATGTGTATACACAAATGTAGACATGTGTATGTCACAGGATACATCTGGGGTGGACAGCAGATAACCTTGAGGATCAATTCTCTCCCTTGACTAAGGGTTCCAAAAATCAAACTCCCATTTGTCAGGCTTGTGTGAAATCACTTTTTCTTACTTAATCATTTCGCCAGTCCCTAACCCAGCATCTTTGTAGATCACTCAAAAGCTGTTTCAAATGCCAACAACCAATCATATATAGATGGAGATTTACCAATTGAATAGGCGAGGTTCCTTCTGTAAGAGAGCTGGAGTGGAAGACTTAATGACAGTCAATTCAGTTTAGGAAATAAAACCAAAACTAAAACAAAGCCCCAAACCATATTAAAAAGGAAAGAAAGAAATATAACATTCTGTTGATAATGAAAATCTGAGAACAGTTCTAACATAGCCTACAAGAAAGCTGACAGTGTCTCAGGATACTAAGCGATAGGTACACCTTCATATATTTTGCAGATAGTAAATCATGAATTCTTTCAAAGAAATATAATAAAGATACCATTTTGTCTATATTTTCCAGAAACAGAACTACCTTCCCCATGTCCTGGAGAAAAAGTTGAAGACATGGGCACCAGGCCAAACTGTGTATGCTGGAATATTGGTTTTGCCCTTATGAGGACCACATGGCTTAATATTTATAAATATGCTTACGATATTGCATGGCAAATAATAATGATAATAATTGCTACCTAAATGTATAATAAGTAAAGAATGTAACAAAGCATATAAAAATACGAAGCCAGGCAGTCTGACTCCACATGTATGCTTTAATCATTACAGCTGTGTCGTAATATGAGAAAATAGCAGCTGCTACTGTGAAGAGAGAACAGCCTCTGTCTAGAGCTGTGTATTATACAAGGGGCTACTTTGCACAGCTCCAGAGGTTGAGGGTGATATTCTACATGGAAAGCATCCCACAGGACATAGCAGCATAATGGTGGTCCCTAGATCTATGCAATGTGCCAATCTGGATCTGCAATAAGGTAATAGGATTTCTATTCTCTTCACAGTCTGGTTGCGTAATTAGATTTCCATGAATGTTGTTTTTGGTGGAGGATCCAGCGAACCCTGCTGAGTGTAAATGACTCCTCATGACAAGTCTCTGCTAAGATGAGACATACACATAGTTAGGTAAACAGGGAAGCTTTTCTTTAAGACAATCTCAAAGAGTCACACTACCAAAAACATATTATAAGAATATCTAAGATTATTCTATTCTAAAGCTAGCTTTATCCCTTAAGTTTAAACCTATTAATATGTTCTGTGTACATATGTAAATGGGCAGCTATGTACCAAAGGTTAAGTGAACATTTACACTGACTTAACAGTTAATCAAAGGTTGCAAAGTCTAACACTTTATTGTCATCTGGTGTGTTTATGGGAGGAAATGGAAAAGACAGCTTGCAACTTCCTGTAGCTTAATAACTTCAAGTGTTTGCCTAAGAGATGGATCTGCCTTTGACTTAGCCATCACTGAACTATTATTAATAAAGAAAGTTTCTCAGAACTTATTTCTCAAAATATCTTCATCTTTTATTCTGGAAATGTGAATGTTTCTCCCCAGATTTCACTGTCTCACTATGTGACACACAGCCAGTGTTGATGATGATATCTTCATATTAAATATTAATCTAGATGTCTTAAATATTAAATATTGTCTAGACATCTTAAATATTATCTAGACATTGTTGGGGGTTGGTTCTAATTCTTTGTTTTAACTCAGCTGCCAAAATTGAATGGGAATCTACCTGTCCAAATGTTGAGGGTCCCTGTGCCCAATTGGTTTTTGGTTAATAAATAAAGAGCCAGTGACCAATGACTGGGCAGAGGGACAGAGGCAGGACTTTTAGATTTCTTGCACAAGGGAAGAAGAGAAGAGGAGATGCCACCATGAGAGGTACACAAGACTGACCATGCTGTGAAGAAGCAGGAGAGTGAGATAGCTCAAAGGTAGGTGCAAAGGGAAAGGAATCCCATGTGAGGGCTGCCCAGAAAGAAACAGGGCAGCAAAGATAAAACACAGAATTAGACTGTGTTATCTCAGGAATACTAGAAGGGATTGTGTGACAGTTCTGGGGAGGTTTGGAGGTGCCCAACCATTGAGCTAATCAAGGCATATCAAAGTGAAAAGTTTGCATGTGTCTTTTCATTTGCAAATCCAGAGAACTCTGGTGAGTGGCAAGAAGTGCTATCACCCACTGGGAGCTCAGAGCAGATTAATAATTCACAGCTGCAATACATCGTATTACAAAAATTTGAAAAGTGATAATAGATCCAAGGTATATCTTCTTTAAATCAACATATATTCTAGATAAACAAGGTAAGTGACAAAAAAGCCTTTTGAATTATTCGATGTACGTTTTCTTGGAAAAAGTCTCCATATTTGTTCATTCTCCTTCCTGAAGACTCAATGGTATATATACTCAAGAAGAGAATTTGTAAATCTTTTTGTTAGTTTTCCAAATTAGAACATGATAAAGCATTACGTTACTCAGAAGGTATGATATCCACTCAGTCATTTTAGTACCATGTTACTGTAAGCAGATACTTTTTAAAGAGCTAGTCTACAAAGATCAACCCACAAAGACGGGCAGTTGAAAAAGTACATTAACAGTAAAAGATATAGCTCTCTCCTGAGAAGGTCTGCCAGAGCCTGACAAATACAGATGCAGATGCTCACAGCCAACCACTGGACTGGGCACGGAAACCCCAATGGAAGAGTTAGAGAAAAGACTAAAGGAGCTGAGTTTGCAACCCCATAGGAAGAGCAGTAATACCAACCAACCAGGCCCTCAGAGTTACCAGCCCCTCAGAGTTACCAGGGACTAAACTACCAACCAAAGAGTAGACATGGAGGGACCCATGGCTCCAGCCACATATGTAGCAGAGGATGGCCTTTTCGGGAATCAATGGGGGGAGAGGCCCTTGGTTCTGTGAAGTCTCTATGCCCCAGTGTAGGGGAATGCCAGGGAAGGGAGGCAGGAGTGGTTAGGTGGATGGGGGAACACCTTCATAGAAGCAGGGGGAGGGGGAATGATATAGAAGGTTACTGGAGGGAAATCAGTTAAAGTAAATAAATAAAATATACAATAAAAATATAATATAATAAAATTTAAAAAAACAGTAAAAGTTATTTCTCAAGTTAATTCTTTTCAAGTACAAAAAATGGAACATTTGGTAAAATGCAGAGGTCCAGATGATGGCCCGATCATTCAGAAACACATAGATAATTAGATAACAGACAGAGTTTTTCTTAAACTGCCTGGATGCTTATTTTAAATTGACTAAGATTAACAGCCTTAGGTCTACAGAAATTGAATACACTTATGAAAGTACAGTCAAACTAATTTTCATCCTATTCAACAGCACATATAGGCAGCTGCACCTCCATTTGTCTGTAGACACAAGACAGTAGGCTACATCGGCAAGATGCAGACAGGCTTCATTCTGGATTGTGGAGAGATGAACCATTTTTCTGTTTTCCAGTACTATAGAGAAAAGATGTTCAGTTTCCACAGCACATTAATTATAATGTGTTCTTCCAAGACTGGAAGAAATCTAAATATTGTTTATTTAACATCAAGTTATTATGTCTTTTCTTTATACCATCTAACCTCCCAGGATGTTATACTACTCAGACACTGTTTATGTCTACAGGCAATTAAAAGACTTAATTCCAGACTGCTGAGACTACACTAAGATATTTGGTACAATTGTGTATTTGGGAATAAGTACAGTTACCATTAGCTTTTATTCACCCAATACCATTTATGATAGATCCTATCATTAGCTCTAACTGAAGGAACAAACAATATCAATAGAAGTACATGCTAAAGTTACATCATATTCAAACGTAAGTCAAATACCATTGAATAATTTCTTTAACATTTATGAATCAAAATTTTTCATCCTTAAAGATGAGTTTACCCACCATATTTAAAAAAAAATGAAGAATAAAGTTTAAAAATAAAGTGATATTTCAGGGCCAAACAATGAATGTTTGACTCTAATAATAATAATGTTTTTCAATTTCTCGCCAAGAGAGAATCATCGCAAACTATAAAGCAGAGAAACACAAGAAGAGGGTTCTCAGCTAAACTAGGATGCTTTCATTACATTAACTGGAAACTAGGATCTTCCATAGGAAAGTGTATCTGGCATCTAAAAATCAAGAATATGTAAGAAAATGTGTCAATTTTCCATTTTCAAAATAATTTGATTTCATTTACAAGTCTTTAAGTCAATATACATTCATTCCATGAAGCACATTTCAGATTTTTCACAATTTTCTCTAGTTTCTGAGATCCCAGAAAGGTCATGACACTAAGTAGAAAGGAGAGGAAAAGTTTAAAAAAGTATCTAAAATTATGAATGGACAATGTATACTGTATGTATGGAGTGAAACAGTAAGCCCCATTAATTAGATGTGTTAATCACATGTATTACTACTAGTAAATTAAAATGTATATAATTATTATATTAGTGGAAACTGAGAGATAATTTTTCTTATCATTACATATATTTGTCACCTCTTGTAAATATACCAAAGTTACAGGGCCAACTGGGTTTTTGATGTTGTTTTGTTTTTATTTTTTATTATTTTCTTTCCTTCCTTCTTATTTATTTATTTATTGATTTATAAGCAGAAAACTATTCATTCAATGTGGCCACACTAAGAAGAGAGACAAATAGACCTAGTGACCCCCACCCCACCCCACTCCATCCTTGGAGTACTTAACTGAGATTAAAGTTTAAAGAGAGATTTAACAGACATGTGTGTCTAAGCAGCCCCCTTCATGGTGTGATTGTTGTGTAGTGTGATTTCTCCCACAGTTGATAGGTCATTGTGTATTGCAATTCCTTCCACCATTGTTACCATTGTGTAGGGTGATTTCTCCCACCATTGAGATCACTGTGTAGTGTGATTCTGCTCGTCATTGGCAGGTCATTGTGTAGTGTGATTCTTCCCACTACTAACAGGCTATTGTGTAGTGTGATTCTTCCTACTGTTGACAGATCTTATCTAGGCTTCAGTCTCATCAGGAAGGTTGGCCTGAGAAGTTGTTAGAACTACTTGAATTTTTTTTTTTTTGAGGAGACAAGTCCCTCCTCTAGCAAACAACTTTTCCCTTCTCCTAGTGTGAGGTTCCCAAAGAAATTCTATTTGTTCATGGACCATTGTTTCAATAGTCTGATAATAAGACAAGAAGACCCGAGTGTCTGTTTAAAATATCTTCATTCTTGTTAGTCTATTTAAAATTACATTATGTCTTAGAACTGGACACTAGGGTATAATATGTCAATATCTGAAACAAATATAATTTAAAAAAATACAAGTAGGAACCAAGGGTAGAATACATTTAGGTAGGGAGAGATATCCGTGTATAAGAGATATTTTTCATAACTTCTTGGTGTTTAGTTACCTTTGGAAGGGCTGGCACAAGCAACTCCAACTTGGCAGCATGAGTAGACTATGGACATTACTTGGGAGAAAAAATCATTTAAGGTTCTAGTCAACTGAGAACTGAGAAAACTGCGATAACAACTGACCTGACAACATGTGCCCTCTGGTATAATACTGGTGGGAATGATATGGGAGTAACCACATGCCTTCTGATTGGATTTATGATCTACAACTGTTCAAGATGTGAAGAACAGGAGCCTTGGGGTACTTGACTCTAAACTAGACATCTTTCTCATAGCTCTGGAATTAGTGCAGAAGTGGCTTTAAACATCATACTTCAGCTACTGAAGTGCTAGGCTCAAAGGGAAGTGTGATCTTACCCTGTATGATTTTATTTTGTCTCTGACAATGCCCTCCTATCTTTGGACAGTATGTTCTGCTGATCTTCAGGGGCAGCTTTTTAAGATATCCGTCAGTAAAAAAAAATCTTCCTTCTCTTTTACTTTCTTACGTTCTCTGCATCTTAACTGTATATGTCATATACTGTGTTGTGTTAGCTTCTGAGAATACACATAATTTTCATTATGGTATCAGCTGTCAGAAATATTATTATTACCTAGTGATGGAGTGAAATGTATAACCCTAATGTAGCATATCAAATGAATGCTTCAGTAGATGAATGAGCAACATGTTCTAGGGGCTCACAGTGGTTGGTACATAGAACTTTGCAAAAGATATATTACTTGCTGTTTGTAAAAAGTAAAATGTTCCCCCCTCCATACTTGATCCTGATCCTCTTTTCCCCTCCCACTCTCCCTGGGCCAGGTGAATGAATGGCAATATGTAGCCCAGTGGCGGGGTGGGGGGGACTTCTAGGAAGTACCTGAGACCTGAGATGTGAGAGACTCTAAGGACTCAATGGTGGTGACATTAGCCAAAATGTCTAACAGTGGGAAAAGGGAGCCTGTAGAGTCCACTTCCAGTAGATAGATAGGGCCTTAAGTGGAAGAATGGGGTTACCAACTCACAGTCAAAATTTCTGAGCCAGAATTGTTCCTGTCTAAAAGAACTGCAGGGACAAAAATGGAGACTAAAGGAAAGGCTGTCCAGTGGCAGGCTCAACTTGGGATCTATCTCTGGGGAGATTGGGAAGCACCAAGGACTGACACTATTTCTGATGCTATGATGTGCTTACAGATGGTTGCCTGACATGGCTGTCCTCTGAGAGGCCCTATTAGCAGCTGACTGAGATAGACACAGATACTTACATCCAACTCTTGGACTGAAGTCAGGGCCTTTGTGGTTGAATTAGGGAAAGGATTGAGGAAGCTGAAGTGGAAGGCAACCCCATAGGAAGACCAACAGTCTCAACTAACCCAGATCCTTGGAAGCTCCCAGAGACTGAGCCACTAACCAGATAGCATAAAGGGTAATCTGAGGCCCCCTGCACATATGTAGCTTGGACTGCCTGGTCTGGCCTCTGTGGGAGAAGATACATCTAAACCTCAAAAAACTTGAATCCCCAGGGAAGATGGATGCCTGGTTGGGTGGGGGGAACATCCTCTCAGAGGCAAGGGGAAGGAGGAATGGGATGAGCAACTGTGGGAGGGAGGAGCAGGATGGGGGGAATTGCTGGAATGTAAATAAATAAAATAATAAAAATTTAAAAAGGACCTGGAGAGATGGCTCAGTGGTTAAGAGTACTGATTGATATTCCAGAGGTCATGAGTTCAATTCTCAGCAATCACATGGTGGCTCACAACCATCTGTAATAGGATCTCATGTCGTCTTCTGGCATGTCTGAAAACAGCAACAATGGATACACATTAAATAAGTAAATCTTAAAAAAATTAAAAAGTAAAATGTTTTTTAAATCTAATATTTGTCTCTACTTTTAACGTAAGAAGGATTAGCTATACCTCTTTGAATGTGTCATGTCTGCTAAAATAAGATCACTTAAACATAAATTAGAAAAATCCTAGAATTTTCATCTCATTTTGGGACTTGCAGTCTAGAACCAGCATCTAAATCATTCAATTGCATATCTGTTTATGGAAAAGAAGTGATTCCCCTGAGATAAGAGTTAACAATAACCCAACAACCCTTAATTACCTGTGTGAGTACTTGATTTATCTCACTGTCAAAAACATTTACTCTGTGTGTGAACTTCTGTGTAACAACAAATAGAGCTGTTTCCACCTTGTGTCTAGATCAAGAACAGGTAAGGAGAATGTCTCCATATAAAAAGCCTTTTAATATTCAAAGCAATTATCAAGGAACTCCTTTTGATTTATATTTCTGGAACCAACAAAGGCATCTCCATCCTATGCCCTCATCCTTTCAATCACTTTAAAAGCACTTTAGATCCTTTTACAGCTTCTGAAATGCATGATATCACTTTAGGCAAAATATTTGAAGAATGTTATTCTTAAAAATCCATTAAAAAAAACACATGCTCTTTTATAAAGAAAGATAGAATTTCTACTCTCTAGAAATTGTTAAAGTATATACAGTTTTTATATAAAATATTATTTAATGTGCACATTTTTGAGAACTTCATACATGCATATATTTTGATCAAATCTACCTTCCATTCCCTCTCTTATGATTCCTTCACTTTCTCTCACAAGTTCATATGCTCTCTATTTAAACCTGCAAAGTGAACTTTATGCTGCATGTATATGTATGGCTATGGACCGATCTGTGAGAGCATGAGTAGCCTATCAGGGGTGGTATCTCTGAAGAGAACTGACTCTCCTTCCCTAACAGTCACCATTTGCCAATAGCTCCTTAGGTAATGGCACGATGATCCCCAAATCATGTTAAGATTTTTAGCTGGCTTGATCTTGTGCAAGTATTATATATGTAGTCTTAGTGATATATGTGAGTTCATGAATATGACAGATCAGTCCTCTCTGGGAAATACTGTTTCTCTGCTGTAGTTTGCTACCTTTGGCTCTTATAATATTTTTCCATCCCCACCTCCTCAGTGACCCCTGAGCCTTGAGGGAAGAAGATGTGATATAGATGTACCATTTAGACCTGAGCTTCCATAGTCTCTTATTCTCTGTTTGGCAGTCATTGACCTTAAATTTAATTCAAAAGTGGATGGGTGTTCCTATTGGTCAACTAGAAACTGCCCACATCCTGGAACCAAGTTCCTTGGAGTTCCCTCACCCCTCATCCTGCTGTGATTTTTGTAGTATTCCTTTGGCCCCTAATTAATAAGATACTCTTTGAATGTGAACCCCTTCCTGTCATTACTATGCCAGTGGGCATATCTTGCCAGGGAAGTTGCTACTTTATCTCTCGAGGTTCTGTGAGGAGTCTTGGCCTGGCTAGTCCTTGTCTGTGTAGCTGTGGTACCTGAATTTGAGGCAAACAGCCCTTGCACCCCTGGGAGATGGCTCCATTGCACAGGGACGGGTGTTTGAATCTCTCTCTGTTTCCCCTAGCCCTTGCACCCAGAGGACTTGTTTCCATTGCACCTGGTAGGGTAAGGGAGACTGTCTTAAACTATCAGTCCTTGATCACTTATTCCCCCAAGATGGAATTTGCTTGATCGGGCTTGAGTTTGAGTCATGATTGGTACCACGCTAGACAGGCCAAGGGCAGTTCCATCTTAATAAAACAAAAAGGGGGAGATGTGGAAAGCCGCGGCTTGTGCTGACAGCATTTGCCATTACAAGATGGCGCTGGCATCCGGTGCTCCTCCAAGTAAACAAGTAAACCGCGCATGTGCTATGGTAAAAGCGCACCAAATCACGGCCCATCCCGGGGTGTAAAATGCGTTCCTGAGCGAGCAACCAATCAGATATGAACACACCGCTCCAGGGGTATATAAGCAGTGCCTTTTCGGGGCCCGGGGTCTTCCTCTTCACATCACAATAAACGTTGCTGCAGAAGAATCCTGGTGTCCGTGTGCATTCCTGCTGGCAAGACGATTGCGCGGTGCACAAGGTTCCAGGAGGGGTAAGACTTTTGATGATATTTCTTCTAGCACCATGAAAGCAAGCTGGCAGGGTTGAAGCTTCTGGTCTGCATCAGTTTGATTTCTTTATGTCCTTTTTAAAAAAAGTCTATCTTTAGCTTTAGCAATGTACTATCAAATTTTGTAGGGTAACCAGAGCAATGTCAATAGCATATAACATATGGGAACATCTATAATACCCTACGGATCAACAACATAAAAAGAAGTAACATACCTTCCACTGAGCTTTTCATTTGACAGTCAATGATGTCTGAGAAAAGCATTGTTCTTATCCTCCTATAGGAACAGGCAATCCCAGTTAAGCTCGTTTTATATGTGCATGACTTCCAGAGAGTATCTACAGTAATATATTTCCAAAAGTCTTTTTCAGATGTATTTATTGTTCACCATCCCCACCCCATTTAACAATTCCTGTTATATTCCTTTTTTCCTCTCCATACCACCTGTGTTCTATCCCTCTTGGCATAAAATCCCACTTCTACAGCCCCTTATTAGTTTCCTGGTTTCTATGGGTATGCTAGCTTAAGACTATATATATGGTTTAAATCTAGTATCAACACATGACAAAGAACGTGAATTGTTTGTCTTTCTGGGTCTGAATGACCTTGATTAGAATGATTATTTCTAGCTCCATCAAAATGTCATAAGGTTAATTGTTAAGTAAAATGTTACTTGAAAATGTCATAAGATCATTGTTTTTAACAGCTGTATAATATCTCATTGTGTGTGTGCGACATTTTCCTTATCCATTTGTTAGCTGATGCTTATCTGCCATTTTCTAGTTACTTTGAATAAAGCAGCAATGAACATGGGTGAGCAAATATCTGTATAATAAGAAGTAGATTACTTTGGGAATATGCATGGAGTGGTGTGGTTAGATCATGTGATTTGGTGGCTTGAATAGGTTTGATTCTCATAGATTTATATGTTTGAATCCTAGCCTATAAGGAGTGGCACTAGTAGGAGGAGTGGCCTTGTTGGAGTAGGTGTGGCCTTGCTGGAGGAAGTATATCACTATTGGGGTAGGCTTTGAGGTTTCTTATGCTCAAGCTCTGCCTACTGTGGGGCAGTCTTCTTCTGATGCCTTCAGATCAAGATGTAGAACTCTCAGCTCCTCCAATATTATGTCTGCTAACATGCTGCCATGCTTCTCATCATAATGATAATGGACTAAACCTCTGAAACTGTAAGCCACCTTCGATTAAATGTTTTCCTTTGTAAGAGTTGCTTAGGTCATGGCATCTCTTCACAGCAATGGAAACCGTAACTAAGACATATGGTAAAAAAATATGTGTAGTTTTTGGATGAATCTCCTCATTGACAGACAGACTAGTGACTGGACTAGTCTCTACTCTGACCAACATCTAGCGGTCATATCCATTGCTTGTCTGTTTGGTTGTCTTAGCTATTTTTACTTGGGTATGGTAAAAATCTCAAAGAAGTCTTAATTTGCATTTCCTGATGAATGAGGATATTACATCTTTTTAAAAAGAATTTCTCTGTCATTTTTGTTTCTTCTTTGATAACTTGTCATTTAGTCTGTGTCCCAATTCTTTATTGGGCTACTTTTTTTTTCTGACTGTTTAGGGTTTTTTTGTTTGTTTGTTTGGTTGGTTTTGTTTTGCTGTTGTTGTTGTTGTTCTTTGTGTTAGGTTTCAGGAAGTGCATATGTCCCAAAATGACAATCTTGACCCAGCTCAAGCTTGACTATAGAAGGATTCTGGTAGTTAGATAAAAACCAACATAGCTCAGGAAGTTGTGAAATAGTTTCCTTCCACCAAAAGAATTCACTTTCTTTCCTTGCCTCTGGCAGTAGGAACATAATCTCTCCAATGACATTTAACTGCATCAAAGCTGTGTGTCTGCCACCAGGCTCCCTAAATTACCAGTCACATCTACCCAATATACATTTCAAAGCTCTTACAGTAGCTCCCTGACCTTTCTAGCCTTCCTAACTCCCCTTGCACTGTGCTAGCCTAGGCAGTACTTAATTTCCACTCTCTTTATGACACTGAGGTTTAGCCCTCTTCCCACATTTTCCTCTCCTATTCTTTCTCTTGTTATTCTATGCTTTCTTCCCTTCTTCTGCAGATAACACTGGGTATGTGGTCTGCTTGTTTGTCTCTCTGCTCTGGAGGCTTCCAGATGCTTCTGGATGTTCCCTCTCTCTCATGCACAATAAAAAACTTACTCCTAATCATAGGGCAGCCATTTCACCAGTTTCTTTTCTGACCTCCTTGTGTATACGCTATGTATTCTGGACACCTGTCATATACATAGTTGATGTAGAAATATTTGTCAGTCTGCAGGCAGACTTTTCACTAAAATGTTGGTATCTTTTGCTGTTCAAAAGCATCATAATTTCATAGCAACCCATTTGTAAACTGTTGGTCCAGTGTTTATTTTGTTCTGTTCAGAAATTCCATTCCTGTGTCTATAAATTCAAACACACTTTCGACGTTGTCCTCTATCAATCAGATTCAGATTGCATGGTCTAATACTAAACTCCTTGATCTACCTCTAGTTGAGTTTTGTATAAATTAGAGAGAAGATTCTAGTTTCAGTTTTTCTGCATATCTCTCCAGTTTGACCTTGTAAGTACCATTTGTTCAAGATATTGTCTTCTGTCCAATGTCTGGTTTTGGTATCTTTGAAAAATTCAGGTGGCTGTAGGGTTCTCATTTATACTCCTTTGATCAAGTTGTTTGCTTCCCACCACCACATGCTGTTTATATCACCAAGACTCCTCTGTGACATACTTGAAATCAGGAATGGAGATACTTCTTGGGATGTATTTTCTGTTCAATATTGTTTTGGCTCTTCTGGGTATTTTGTGTTTTTGTATGCATTTTGAGATTTCTTTTTACATTTCTGTGAAGAACTGAATTGAAATCTTGATGGTCAATTCACTGAATCACTTTAGAAAGAAAAAAATCTATACTGAAATAGATCTAAGAAAGGGAAAGATTTATACATTAAAAATCTTAAGAGCCTAAGAAACTAACTGAATATGGTACCAGAAGAGATAAAGCTCTCTCGAAATCATGAATTGATAGAATTAATGTTGTGAAAATGGCCACACTACCCAAAGTAGCCTACAGATTCAAGATTGAATTTTGTAAAAAGAAAAGAGGGAAAGAGACTTGTTCTGGAATTCCTTTTGTTATAAAATATGTAAAGAAAACATAAGCTGAAAAATTATGGTAAAATAATGTTGAATATCATGCTAACTCACTACAAAATATAGTTCGGAAGAAATTTTTGTCTCTGTTGGTAATGTTGGTATTTACTAAGTTTTTGAGACAGGATTTTCACTCTGAAACCTGTATTGGCTCCAAAGCTATGGTCAGCAAGTTTATCTTCCCAAGGCATGCATCACTTCACAAATGAATATTAGAAAAAATTAAACAAGGGAGTGTATCAAGTGTTTAAAGTGATTTTTGAAGTAATGAAATACATTGGCTTTGACATGACATAGACTAACAGTTTAACTTTTGCTAATTATTAGACTGTCTCAAGTGAAGTTAACTTTGTGTGTATAAAGTTATTGTCTGAGTAAAAGCAACTGTGAAAAATGATTTAAGACATTACAATCATGGTTAATAAACCATTCATTCACCATCTATTTATGTATAAGCTTTACCATCTCACAGATGTACACATAGATATTTTGAGCATCAACTAACAATATACAATCAAAAGAAAATAAAATTAAAGAATCAAAAAGTTATTGGAAGTATAAGTATATATCTTGAAAATAGTTCTAGCATATAACTGTAACAATATAGAAAGCTGGGCTTCAGTATGTTTTTAAGATCCCCTGTAAACAAAATAAGAGGGAGGGAAATATGGAGAATTACATATTACCAAAAGCATTACAGATTATCCTTGTTTATTTGTATATTTCTAGCACTGAATTATTTAAGCAAGCACCTTAAAGAATGTTTTAGACAATTGCTAACTGATGATATAGAAAATAAAACCAAAGGGCTCAAAGAAACAAAAAGAACGACAAAAATTCACAGGACGCCAACTTTTGTTACGTTAAAGCACAGCTCAATGAACACGTTTATATGAACAAAAGAATATCACTTTCTACATTAGAGCACATCACCTTGAATTGGCAAGGACAAGCATGTTAATGCTTAAAACACTTGGATGAATTTCTACGTAAAATTTTTACTAAACCCTGTTGTTTCTGATCATCCAGCTTTTCATATTCATAGTATTTTTGCAAGTGAAAAATAACTATACTATTTTCTTTATTTTTTCAGGCACTTTACAAGAGAAGGTTGTTTATTTCAAATCTCTTGCATTGGAGATATATTGTGAGAAACTGCTGGGTCAGCATCTATGTATTTGTTCTTATTTAGTATTGGAGATGATATCAAAGAATAAAACATTTTTATTGTCTCCTATGAGATAATAAAAATGGACTCTCTTACTTTTGTTCTTTCCGCTTAAGTGACTCATTCAGCATTGGAAAATAAAACCCAAGTCAAGAGAAGACTCTCAGAAAGCGAATAATTTCTTTGTCAACCAGTGGTCCAGGCAAACTTGAGTTCTAATTGCCAGAAAGCTGTCCACAAAGACTGCTAAGATGATCCATCAGTCATGTGGCTACAAATTTTTATTAATGTTGAAATGTCTAGGAAGCGCAACGCAATGTATCTCATGTATTACAGTGACACAGGCTAAGGTGAAAGATTATTCAGTGCCTACACTGTTGACATTCATAAATCCACATGCAGTCTTAGTATCATTACCAGTCCAGCTCCAAGAGAAAGAAAATTTAGCAAACCTCCATATTTTCAAAATAAAAAAATCCTTGTTAGTTCCCCCTCCCACCATCTCTCTCTCATCTCTCTCTTCTCACTTTCCCTCTCTCCTATCTATCTAATCCATAACAATACAACACAAGAACAGATATTAACAGTATTGTAGTTTATTCCTGGTTTACTAAGCAAACCTTTGAATATTGAAGATGAGTGTTTGTATTCATATTTCCACATGTGAATCCACCTATATATTTTTCGTACATGTGGGCACATTTAATGTGACTTAAACATAATCGTTGTGGCAATATTCCTCATATAAATAGAAATCTAAAGAAATCATGATTATAACTTTGCTAATAATTTAATTCAATGTTAAAAGCAAAAGATGAATTTTTTGTTTGCTTGTCTATTTGTGTTGGCTATTTTTGTTTGCTTTGTTTTGATTGTTTTGGTGGGGTTTTTGTTTGTTTGTTGCTTTTTGTTGTTGTTTGTTTGGGGAATTTTGTTTTGAGGAGGTGAGGAATTTTCTGACACAGGGTCTTACTTTGTAGCTACAGTTGGGCCTGCACCTTGATATGCAGACCAGTCTTTATTTGACATCAGAGATTTCCCCCATCCATGCCTCTGCCTTTCAAGTGTTAGATCTAAATGCATATGTTACCATGCCCAGCCTCAAGAATGTACTTCTCCAAAATATTTATATATTCTTATAGCAGTGTTGCTAATGTGATAATATACTCAAATAATTTTAATTATTTGTTAATATATTTGTGTTTTCTTCAATATCCAGCCTAAATATTTTGTTTTAATTTATTTACATCCCATTACAATTCTTAAGATAGGCACAGTTACATTCCCCAAAGTATACAACATTGCATGTTGGTAAAGGGCATTTCATGTATACTGATCTACATAAACTTTACCTAAACATCTTGCTGTTATTCAAAGATGAATGCAGAGAACTGTGGAATACTTTTGAGAAAATTCTTATGATACAACCCATTTTAAATATTCATTCAAAAGCCATCACTCATTTAAAAAGAAAAATAAAGAAAATAGTCTCCTGAAAAGCCAAGAACAGTTTTTTACAACTTTCTGCTCGCTCCGAATAAGGAGAAAATGTTTCCTGCCACCCGTAATGGATGTCATCCAAGTTCTTGTTGGCTAACATGTCATCACTTTTCTCTGTATATCATGTTATTCTTTAAACAAGTGAGACAAGCTCCTGCCTCTGGAGCTTTCACTTGTTTCTTCTTCAAAGAAGTCTTTGCCTGGCTATTAGCATGTTTCTCTCCTTCCTATGTTCTTCGAAGGAAGTTATTGCCTAGTCATCTTAAATTATCCTACCTAAACACATGACTGTTGCTCATGTGTGTTTTTATACCTTTAATATGCCCTTTGTGCAACAATACATCCACTAATTTATTCTATATCTTATTTTTTACCTCTTCTTGTGCAATGTCCTAATTACTATGCATGAGCTAACTATATCATAAATATATTTTAATAATTTCATTTGCAGCCAATTCTCTGCTTAAGAGCAAACAGTTGTTCAAAAGAAACAACGGCATACATCAATTAAAGGTGATTATGTAATTTTTTTTCAATTGTCATAATCACTGTATGTCCTGTTTTTCTATGAAATACAGTGGATTGAAACCTAGAGATTTCAATAAGCTAATCAATTTTGTCTTTACTATATGAAAATGTTTTCATATATGTTAGTGTAGAATTTATGTGAAAAGAGAAATTAAGATGTTTTAAAAGATATAAAAACAGTATGTAACCTGCACAAAATTTTTAGGTAAAACTGAAAAGAGGTTATAAATTTCTTATGATTGAAGCCATAAAAAGTTAGTGGACAACAAAAGGTACTAAAAAATCAGTATTATAATCATGTCATATACAAATAAATATCAATTATTATGAAAACAAAACCCAGAAAAATAGGACCATATCAACTTAAGATGTAAAACTGAACACAGCCAGACAAGATATTAAATTAACTCCCATTCTTAATTATTAAATTGAGATGATCTGTTATTAATAAGAAAATAAGAAAAAATCATAAATACAACTCCCAAGATAAACTGTACTTCTAATTTGTATTTAAAAATGCTATTAATCGTAACAAAGACAAACAAAAAAATAGAAAAAAATTATTTACAGCATATGGTGAAGCCAAAGGTTGATTTTCCTTAGTGTAGAAACATTTTTTGAGAAAAGAAAATAAGATTTCCTCCTGTATCAAGAAAAATAGAAATTGAGAGAAAAATTTAAAGTAACCTAATAATATATAGTGGAGTTCTGTTATTGCTTGTACCAAAAGTGAATGGGAATAAAATACAGAATATTGCAAAGGGCACCTTTGAATACTTTGTGGAGTAAAAACCTAGGTGACTTTAGGGAAAGAACTTCAGAAAGAACTGAATTGTGTTCACTAAACATTCTGTCACTCCAACAACAAACCAGAGATAAAAAATGATTCATTTTCTGGATTAAGCCTCCTCAAAAGACCTCCATAATACATGTTGTCATTGGAGACCGTGTTGAGGTTTATGATCAGGGTTGATGACCAAAGCCATGTTGAGGTCCCTGGTCTGTGCTGCCACTGGAGACAGTGTTATGATCCTTGTTCCCTGATGCCACTGGAGGCCACGTGGATGTCTGTGGTCTGTCCTACTGCAAGAAGTCATGTGGAAGTACATGATCCATGCTGCGGTAAGCCACTCTGAACAAGAAAGCTTCATTTGCAGTGGTATCAATGACTGTAGACTCACAATTGAGAATGAGAGATGTTGCAGGCTCCTGGGACACTTCTCCTATCAAAGCAAAAGAAAAAAGAATAAAAGCAAAGGAAGGAAAGAAACAAATGAAGCAGCGAAACAATCCAGATAGAAGAGTGTCCTTAAAACTTAAACTTAAAAGAAAGATTGTTTTAGAATATAACATCACAATTTAAAGACTAGTCAACTAAACAATTCCCATGGTATTCTGGGCATGAGTACCTGAGGACTGTCCCACATTACACTTAGCCATATGCTTGTCATCATGCTAGTACATATTAAATATCAGATGTATATTTTACATGTACCAATAAATATATGCATAATCTAATCATTACTATTCTGAAATACAGTAACAAACTTTTTATCCCCTAGGCATAGCTAATTTATTTTGTGTTTTGAAGCAGAAGTTTATGTATACATTTATTTAAGTTGGGTTGGAGAAAGGCAGTGGTACCTCCTTCTACTCTATGAAATTATGGTACAGATTTTGTACTCTGCAGTTCATCTGCCAGGCTCAAATCCAAAAGTCTCTCTATGTGAATGTAGGTAAGCCAATTATGATCTTTGTCTCAGTTCTACCTGTGGAGCAGGGATCATAAAAGTAGCCTCACTGGGTTGTTGTAAAAACAAAAATAACTCATATTTATAGAGCCCTGAAACCATCCCAACAAGAGTAAGTACCATAAATGCCTGCTTTATTATCCCTGTTAACACTTTAGTAAAACAGCTGAGACCTCCAGAAATCACCTATTCCAATTCCTTATATCCAGTCTAAATTCTGGGCATTGCACTTTTTTATTGTAGGTAGCTGACATATATTATAGACATTTTACCACTGTGGTGGCTGGCAGAATAAATCAAGTCAGACCAAACTGGCAGCTAACTTTTAAGTGTTCTTTGAAACCAAATCTGTCTCAAAGGAAACCAAAAAATATTAATCAATGTCTGAATATGATGGAAATTGGATGGTAAGTGATTACCTTCCAGATTTTGTAATATGTGGTTCAAGAATTTAAATGCCATGAACTCTCTGATAAAATCAGATTGCTAAAAGGTACAAGTCATTTGGAAATATTCACGTCCTTGGAGCCACAGAGGCTCCACCTCCTTTCTGGCTTGCATGTCTGCTGAGGTTTGCCTATGAAATGACACAGAATCTTCTGGGTTGGAAACGATTGGACCAGAGCACATTTTCCCCTGTGTGGGTGTTCCATTTTCAGTTTCGAATGCATGATTCTAAATTAGCTATGGGTACCAATATATTAAAAATTCCAGGTGGGATTTTCAAGAATGTGAGGTTGGGTAATTTATTGAGCTATTAATTGGTATTCTGTTCTCACAACATTTTTCCTTCCCACATTTCCATAAGGTATCCAGGGTCTTTTTGCCCCTTTATTTTGCCCGCCACAAGGCTGTGTTTGTAGAGCCTAAGATACTAAGTGCTTTCAGATTCTTTTCTTCATTTGGGTGTTTTGAAAACTGGATTTCAGGGATATGAGGATAGAGAAGAGAAAGAGTGTTTTTTTACTAGGACAGGGAAAAGAGGACCATGGGAATAGTAGAGGCTTGTTCCATGCATGATACAGCAGGATTTGTGCTGTGGTTACATCCAGGGAGATCAGACCTAACCATGTGAAATGATGGACTTAGAAAAGGTTCCCAGTCCCACACTGGGCGTAAAAACACCAAACATGATTAACTGAAAGCTCCAATGAGGCTTTTATCAGCAGATATATTGGTACACTGAAGGATAAAGGATTGCCTTAATCTTGCTAGATTATTACACAAGGAGAGTAGGGATGGATTCTCCAGTAGTCAAATAACTGAGGTTTTAGTTCTTACAAGTTAGAAGTCGAAGTGTGTGTGTGTGTGTGTGTGTGTGTGTGTGTGATATTTCTTAATTATCTAAATTTATGGGCAAGACTTCAGTTGATGAGAATGTAATATCAATATCATTTCCCATGAGGAGATATATGAATAAAATTTATGTGGAATTTCAGTTCCCGATAATTCCAAGATTCCCAAGTGCATGTAAGGCCGAATGAGAGTTTACATCTTACTTTTGTATTGAAACTAATAAGAGAGTAATGATACAGAAAAATGTTTTCGCATTAAGGAAAATGATACGCTTATTTTCAACTTCACAAGGACAAAAAGGATATACTCTGATTTTTTAGTGGATTAAAGTAAAAGCTGTATCATTCACTGCTCACTTATTCCATAACCTGGTGAAAGGAATCACAGTGCTAGAACTTAGCCTTTTTTTATCACATAGACAAGGGAATCTTATCCTTCAGAAAACATTGTGTGACACCATTGTGTCCCTAGTAACAAATCATCATGATTCCGTGCAACATTCATTGAAGGAACGCTAATCATAATTGATGTGCGTGCAATGTGTAATTTCATAGGAGTGAGGCTGTAAATTAGCATTAATTACAAGAGACCTCCTTCTTTTGTCTCTTGAAGTGCTTAGCAATTCCCTTGAAGTCCTAGCTTTCAAAAGACCCATTTATCTATTCTCATACTTTCAAGGTGAATCTGGTATACAATGGATCTTTCAATCAATGGAACATAAAGGAAACGAAACCTAAATTGTTTTTCTTAATCCTTGCATCATTTCAGAGAGAAGCCATAGTTTTTCTGCTCTGGTACAGAATTGGTTATATTGACAGAGGAAAGAAAGAGTGGAGAGAGAAAAAGAGAAAGAGAGAGAGAGAGAGAGAGAGAGAGAGAAGAGGCAGACACAGAGACACAGAGACAGAAACACAGGCAGTCAGAGACAGGCAGAGATACAGAAACAAAGACAGACAGAGACAAACAGAGAGAGACAGGCAGTGATACAGACATAAAGACAGACAGAGACAAGGAACAGAGGCAGAGAGACAGAATTTGCATATGGGTATATGTACCTGTCTCTGTTGACACTTGTGCACATGGGCGCTAATGGAGACAAGAGGTTGATGGTAAGTATCTTCCTAAATCCTTATCCAGTTCCTCTTTTGACACAGTATCTATATGTCACTGAAACTAAACCTCATCTCTGAGGCTGGATTGTAGGGCCAATGGACTCCAAGAATCTGTTTATCTCTGCCTTACCTCTACTGGAAGCAGAGAAGCATGACACTGTAACCAACATTTATGTGGGAGCCAGGCATCCAAATTCCAGGCCTAATGTTTGTACAGCAAGCATTTTACTGACTGAGCCATCCCACCAGCCCCCAGGTGGAGAAATTGTTAACTATGAATTTTTTAAAAGAACCCCTTAATTGATAAGAGAGGACTGAGAAAAAGGAACTTGGTCTTCATGAAGCAAATTCTTCATTGCTGAAAGTCTGTCTCAGGAGAACATGTCACTTGACCTTTTGGATGTTCTGAATACATTGTTGGAATATGAATTGAGAACTATGAACATTAGTGAGAATTACTATTTCCTTTCTGAAAAGAGATTTGAATCCATAAGGGAATGCTAGCTAAAGCCGTTCTTTTCTGTTGCTTTCTGGTTCAGGAACAGAGCATATCACAGGTCATAGTAATTGTGCAGCTTCCATAAGATTACTCTCCACAACCAACAGCGCAAGAGCTGGACTTTAGTGGCTTCTCGAATCCAAAGGCATGATCTGACATGTCAGTAATGCAAGAGTGCTGTCACAGTGCATTAGCATGCCTGGGATACATCTTACTGACAGAATCAGAGTCTTTTGATTTACATGGACCGAACTTAAAATAAATGAGTGGAATATTCCCTAAGGCATATAATCAATTGCATCTGTTGCAATCCTGGTATTTCCTTTGCCCTGTTTATACCATTACTGCCTCTACTGAAGCCGTATTATCGTTAAGTGTTTCCATGAATGTATCCTGGCACTAGCTCCCAGTACCATTGCTCCACTACAAAAACTTCTAGCCTCAAAGGACCAGAGAAGTACCAGTATTGCTGCGATATTGTATTGATTGTGATAAATGTTATGAGAAAAAAGAATATACATTTCTTATTTCATTTCCCTGTTATCTGTGTGCTTGAAGAAATAACAGCAAACCATTGTGGGGGCAGAAAACATCTGTTAACAATGCTGAAGTAATCTTGCTGTTCTGCAAAATAATGCAAAAATAAATTACTGGGCATTTCTGAACAACATTCTCTGAAGTCTATAAAAATTGGAAGCATTTGACTTTGTTGTAGTAAGATTAGGAAATATCAGACCAGAAAATGTGCTTTGCATTTAAAACAACATATGGTGGGATCAGATGATATCTGGGCCACAGGATGTATTTTTAGGAAGTGGGACATATGTCAGTTCACCTTTCTGAGAATCTCTGTCTATGCTGCTTCTACATAGCTTACGTATATAGGTCCGTAAATGGATACAAAAAACCCAGAAGGGGTTCATATCATTTTATTTTAAAAGAAGAAATAAAATATTATTCCATAAAAATCAAACAATGGAAATTAAAGCTACAAAAGTTCAAAATTTCTCTGAATGTTTGTTTTAATTTAAAGACAGCATCGTACACATTATTACATTTTTGGTATGTAATGATTCATAAAATGGACATGTTTTCACAAAGAAAGTGGTTTTTTCTTCATTAAAAGAATCATTATTCAAATACACACAAGATTTCCCTAATAAAAAAATAAAAGAAACCTGGTAATGAAATGATTCCATTTTGTGCAATCTAACAATCCTCTTTATTAAATTTTTTGTGTAAATGAGATTTTTCTTTTCATGTTGGAAAATATATTAAAATTTTATAGTTCTGCAGGTTTTAAATATATCAAGTAGCTTATGCTAAATTTAAACTGATCTAGTAAATGCTTACTAAGAAGTTATGAAACTTGTTACAGTTTTTCTAAAACTAAAGGGATTTTTTTTCTGTTTTGAATATTAGATTTTGTTCTTAGTTTATATATAATGAACTCAACAATATGTTTTCTTAAATTTCTATGAGTAGGCAAAAGAATAAGTTCTTTATATTAATCTAATTGATTTATCTATCATTATTAACATCTTGTGCTACATTCATGCAGAAGTGACTCTATCAGCTATAAAATGTTCAAATATTTGACACATCAAATATTATTAAAGTGGATATGTTTTCATTAAAAGAAACATTTCAGTTTTTTATTTCTTTCTTTATTTTCTCATTTTCTTATCACAAATGCAGTCAAAGAGAAGCAAAACATTGCAACAAAAAGTTCATATTAAACAATAAAAGATTAGATCTCTTAAAAGAAAAATAAATTAGAATGTAGACATAGGTATATGATGCATTAGTGATTATTAATGCAGTAGAAATCCTAACACATGACCTTTTGCACTACTTCCACTGTCCTACGAAATTCTGTGGTCAGTCACCTTCAATGGTTACCAAAGGCAACACAGTGTTTGTGGTGTTTGGAGTTTGAGTTTTATGTTTTCAGGCCCTTGGTCTCATATGCAGTGAGTTCAAAAGCATCAAGGAATCCTTATATAAATGGAGAGCAAATGTCACAGTGTAAAAATAAATACCACACAGAGCACAAAGGCCACAGGAAACAGCAGCCACAGGAGTGAAAGTGTGCTTAAAAACCCAGATTATCATTTGTAATGCCTTTTTAAGAGTTGAAGAGATGAAAGAATTTGTTTATTAAAGAGTATAGCATGAGCAATAATCTATTATGAGTAATAGATTAAGGTATATCATCATTTTTCTGTTGTGTATGTTTCTTCCCATAATGCATCTCATTTTATATGTAAATTATAAATAAATAAACATAAGATGGTGAGTTAACCGTTTGTCTAACTGAAGATGCACCCAAAACCAGCTCCGGCTACATCAGCCTTCTGTTCTTCTTAACAAAGATATTAGTAATATATTTAAATAGAAAGGATTTAAATCTGATTATCCTGAGGAATAGAGAAACTTTGATGAGTAAACAGACAATAAATGAAGCCATATTTAGACCAGAATCAAGTTAGGTTTTGACAATGCTAAGTGCACTGTTGGGGGTGGAAGTTCGCATAGTCCACGAAGGGGAACTTTGAGTTTCCAAGTGTATCATTATAGAGTCCAGGACTAAATTATCTCCTCTGCTTGTCTTCCTCAGTAGTCACATCCAGCAGAGGCTGAGGCAGGCAAGCATAGTGTGGTGGTTTGAATGAAAATAGCTCCAATAGAAGAGTGATTCTATTAGGGGGTGTGGTATTACTGAAGGAAGTATGTCACTAGGGACTGGCTCTGAGGTTTCAGATGTTCAAGCCAGGCCCCTTGTAACTCTCTCATTCCACTCTCTGCCAATCCAGTTGTAGAACTCTGGGATACCTCTCAAGCATCATGTCTGCCTATGTGCCATCATACTTCCCACCCTGATGATAACAGACTGAACCCCTGAACTGTAAGCCCATCCCAATTAAGTACCTTCCTATATAAGAGTGGCCAAGATCATTGCATCTCTTCACAGCAATAGAAACCCTAACTATGAGACAGGGTAAGGAAGTACACACAACAATATGGTACTCCCAACAACAGTAAATTGACATGCAAGCTTTTGTTTCATTCAAAACTCTCCTGTGTGCTTCCATGTTCTTCACATAAAATCTTAGATGCTTGTGATAATCTATACTATTCTGCATGGCCTGAGTTCTACTATTTTCTAACTTTATACTCTGTAACTTTATTCTCTTGCCTATGTATATCCAGCCCTAGTGCATTCTTAGAAATTATATGAACTCCAAAATCAAGATACCACTTTGTGGTAGATAACCCAGTAATTCCAACCCTGACCTCCTTTAGTGTCTTTGCTGGAGATAATTTAGAGTAACTTAGAGTGAGAACCCCGCTTCCTTCCAGGATGAGAATTACCCTCCTCTGTTTTAATTCTCTCTAATATGTGATACATTTTCTAATGAATTGTTTGTTTGTTACCTGGCTCCTACATAGAAATAGAAGTAGTGGGTGTATGTGGTTGAACATTTGAATACCTAGCACCACACTGGAGACTGAGAGGGAAAAGGAGTACCATACAGAATCTTAAACTGAAAAGATTATCAAGAACCAAAAATAAATAAATAAATAAATAAATAAATAAATAAATAAATCAGAATTAGAAACATTTCCTTCTCTTGCTTCCAGTGGAACCAACTTCTGAATGTTTATCTATTGCTTCTTGGTTTTCCTTTCCAAGATCACTAAATCATGAAGAGCAAGTTACTGCTATTTTAAACTGCTGTATACTAAAACACAGTAGCAAAGGCTGGACTATACGAGTCTGCATCAAATTTCTACACTTTATTCTATAACTGCATAATTGAGAGTCCTTTCAGCCACTGAAGAGCAAGCTACAAAAATAATTGGCTTCCTTTGTTTCTGTTTTATTTATTCCACTTTCATATATTACATCCCAGATGCCATCTTCCCTCCCTCCTCTCTTCCAAACCCCCCCATCCCACCCCCACCTAGCAACCTCCCCTAAAACTTCTGCCAGCAATTATGTTATACATAGCCAGTTTACAATCCACAAGATAAGGTACAGGCCATCACTCTTCCATTCAAAGATATTATATGGATCACGCTTATTGCTGAAGACATTGAATACTTGAGTAACAAACCCTGGGAAACCAAGTTCATATTCATCAGGAAACTTCATCTGTATTGAGTAGCTTTCATATTGCTGAAAGTTGCCTTGCACACTACCAAGATAAAAGAAAGAAATCATCAGTCTTAACCAGATGTGAACCCTGGGAGCTACCACAACTGCCAACCTAATAAGACATGTTCCCTGGTACATTAGTTGTGTGAACGAGAGTAACCAACTGCTTTATGATTAGATTTAAGCCTGCTCCACAAGCTGACACCCATCTCTGGCATCAGTATCAAATATCCATGGGCCAAGAACTCATGGAGAGACAAGTCAGAAGCTCTAGGGGAAAGATGACTTACTAGCATTCTGCTAAAAGGGTAATCAAACTGACTCTTAATGACTTATCAATATATCCATAGACTAGTTCATCTTTATCCCTCATGGGAGAAGCTTTATTTTGCAACATATGGAGATTGACACAGAGTCCTTGAATGTAAGAGATAGCAGAATTATTCGAATGAAATTGAACATCTAGATCATTGCAGACTTGAGGAGGGAGGTTACAAGAACCAAAGGTGTCAGATAGCTCCACAAAAGAGTGCTTCCTGGGACATAGCAGGACAGTAGCACATATGAATTCACAACAGTTCAGACAACATATACACCCCTACACAAGCTGAAGCTAGACAGAATCATGGAGATGAGAGATAGCCAGGAAGTCCCAGCCTTATCAAAGATGACATTGACAACTGATAGCTGCAGGAAGAAGAAAAATCCATTTCTTCAGGGAGTACGGATAAGTGGATCTGTAAAAGCATCAGCAACCCTAGTGTTCCTACAAGAAGATGGAAAAATCCATGAAGTGCACAGTTCTGTCCAGCATAGTTCAGGCAGTGGGAAAACAACAGAGAAAACCTATTCCAAACAAAGGGAAAGTCAATGAGTGATGTCCAAGGTTGTCCTCTGGTCTCTCTATGCCTGTGCCATGGTGCACACATCAACACCCACACACATACTTACATACATGCAAAGATACAAATAATTAAAAATAAATGTATAAAAACTTATCTCTTAAAGACTTTTCATTTAAAAAATAACATAAAGCAAAATCTTCAGAAAAACAAGCTAGAGACTTGTATTTTTACCATGTCCTACAGGGGATTCTTAGATAAGCCAGTTTAAGCAGTAATAAACAGTGGTTAGGCAACTTTATATTTTTTGAAGACCCACTGACAAATCCCTATTGACAAAACAAAAGACTATTTTTCTTCTCAGATCTATTGTAAAGTGTAAAAAGAAAAACAAAATGTAAGCTTTTTATTAAGAATTATTATAGACCAGTCTATAAGATAAACACCTTCTCTTTAATGACTGCTTTTTTTGTCTATTAGCCTCAGAATTTCCATTCTCTGACCCTCTTCCCTCCCTCCTCCTTGTTCCCTCTGTCTAGCATCCCTTTCTTTCTATTTCTCCCCTCTTTGTAATCTTTGTTTCCAATCTTCCTATTTCTGAGTTACTTACTCAAGGATCATTTTCAGAATCTATAGTTAGAAGCAAAGTTTTTAATCTCATAAAAGTCATATCTGTCTGTGTGAGACTCGATGGTACTAAGAACCCATGTTCATTTGCCAAAAATGAAATACGCTGTTTGCATTCTCAAATGTACCCCACTTCTACTAAGCAGAGGTTCATTTATAGAGAGCTTTGCCAACTTTAGATTCAAGTTTTTACTTTTCAGACTTTTATCTTATTTAAGGGAAAAGAGACATTTTTTAAATATGAACTTTCTATTTAATTGAAATAGATTTACATTCCAGTCCCTCCTCCCTTTCCTTCTTTAAGCCCTTCTAGCTAGACTCCCTTGAACTCCTTCCAGAACCCTCACCCCCCAGTTCATAGTCTCTTTTATGTGACTAATATTGTTATGTGTATACACACACACACACACACACACACACACACATTTTTAGTACATTTTTGTCATGGTTTCAGGGTTGACCATTACCGCTGTGCATTAGAAAATATTTACTGTATTTATGAGCCTCTCCCAGTGAGGAGACCTTTATAGACAAAAATTTCAGAAAAAAAAAAAATAGAAAGTTCCTGATTAAATTTTTACCATGTACTTTAAATCTTCCAAGGAAGAATTAGTACTATTGCACACTGTAGGTGAAACATTGAAATAGATCCTCTGAGAGAAGCTATCCAGTGTTAAAGGAGAGTGTGTTAAAGTGAGCTCAGGGAGAAATCTGCCCTTAGGAGGTTAGTAACTGTCACGAAAAGGAAGGCCTTTTGAACAGCCTTTGATTCAAGCATATCAAAACAGGACTTTAGGCAAGTGGTCACAGACGTGAGTGAGCATAGTTAAGTTTTCACAGTCGGGCACGTTGAACGCATGCGTTCTGAGGGAAGCTAAGAAAAGGATCTGCTGGCGGGTCGCGTCGAAGACATGGAGCAAGGCTACGGAGGCTATGGGACATGGAGTGCTGGACCTGCCAACACCCAGGGTACATATGGAGGTGGTATGGCCAGCTGGCAAGGTTATGAAAACTACAACTACTACAACGCCCAGAATACCAGTGTCCTTGCAGGAACACCCTATAGTTATGGCCCAGCCTCGTGGGAGGCCACCAAGACCAGTGATGGTAGCCTGGCAGCTGGGAGCTCTGCCATGCATGTGGCCTCTTTTGCCCCAGAGCCATGTACTGACAACTCTGACTCGCTCATTGCCAAGATCAATCAACGTCTGGACACGTTGTCCAAGGAAGGAGGCAGGGGTGGGATCAGCAGCGGTGGGGAGGGCATGCAGGACCGAGACAGCTCCTTCCGCTTCCAGCCATATGAGTCCTATGATTCCAGGCCCTGTATACCTGAGCATAATCCCTACCGTCCCAGCTGCAGTTATGAGTATGACTTTGACTTGGGAACTGACCGCAATGGTAGCTTTGGTGGGACGTTCAGCGACTGTCGGGACCCAACCCCAGAGCGGGGCTCCCTTGAGGGGCCGGGGCCAAGGCCGCTTCCAGGACCGGAGCAGCTCCAGCACCTTCCTACGTAGTGACCCCTTCATGCCACCCTCAGCCCCCTCGGAGCCCTTATCCGCTACCTGGAATGAGCTGAACTACATGGGTGGACATGGTCTAGGTGGGCCCTCTACCAACATGCCACCTCCTTCCCTCTTCTCCCAGTCCATGGCCCCTGACTACAGCGTGGTGGGCATGCAAGGGGTGGGCGGTTTTGGTAGCACCATGCCTTATGGATGCGGCCGGTCCCAGACTCGGATACGGGATTGGCCCAGGAGGAGAGGGTTTGAACGCTTTGGACAAGACAACATGGGCAGGAAGCGGAAACAGTTTCCATTGTATGAAGAACCTGATGCTAAACTAGCCCGTGCTGACAGTGAAGGAGATGTATCTGAAAATGATGATGGAGCTGGTGACTTACGGTCAGGAGATGAAGAATTCAGGGGGGAGGATGAATTCTGTGACTCCAGGAAGCAAAGAGAAAAGGAGGATGAGGACGAGGATGTGAAGAAGAGACGGGAGAAACAAAGGAGAAGAGACAGGATGCGGGACCGAGCAGCTGACAGAATTCAGTTTGCCTGTTCTGTATGCAAGTTTTGTAGCTTTGAAGACGAAGAAATTCAAAAGCATTTGCAAAGTAAATTTCACAAAGAGACCTTGCACCAAACTGCCTGACAAGACAGTAGAATTTCTCCAGGAGTACATCATAAACAGGAATAAGAAAATTGAGAAACGGCGTCAGGAGTTGTTGGAGAAGGAAAGCCCTAAACCCAAACCAGATCCATTCAAAGGGATTGGCCAGGAGCATTTCTTCAAAAAGATTGAAGCCGCACATTGCCTAGCCTGTGACATGCTGATTCCCGCACAGCGCCAGCTCCTCCAGGGGCATCTGCATTCTGTGGACCACAACCATAATCGAAGGTTGGCTGCTGAGCAGTTCAAGAAGACAAGTCTCCATATGGCTAAGAGTGTTCTGAACAACAAACATATAGTGGAGATGCTGGAAAAATACCTCAAGGGCGAGGATCCTTTTGTCAATGAAACTGCTGATCTTGAGACAGAAGGAGATGAAAATGTAGGAGAGGAGAAGGAGACACCAGAGGAGGTGGCTGCAGAAGTCTTAGCAGAGGTGATCACAGCCGCAGTGAGGGCTGTAGAGGGGGAAGGAGAACCAGCTGCAGAGTACAGTGAAGTCCTGGCTGAGGTGGAAGGGCCTGTGCACACAGCAGAGGCCAGTAGTGACCCTCACACTGACAAACTACTAGAAGAGCAGACCTGTGAAACAGCATCTGAAGCCAGCAACATCAGAGACAAGACCAGAGGTGAGGCTGCTGAGGCCAGAAATGAAGCAGCCATGCCAGTAGCAGACACAGGAAGCATGTTACCTGTCATAGCTATCCCAGGAATCATGGAAGATGAGCTGGAACAAACTGATGAAGAGTCCAAAGATATTCCCAGAGAATGATCTTTTCTTCCCTGTTCCAAGGGATCTGTCATATCATGTGTTCTTTTTGTTTTATAAGCTGTATCAGAGTGTGTGTCCTTTGGTGGAATGACTGGGCCATTTCCTTCCCAGTGTACCTCAAGAATGGATGCTATACAGTAGATGGCTTCCCACCTCTGTTAGAATACAAAAAGAGGTAAACTGTTTTCCCAAGTGGCCTTTGATGGCTATCTGTGCACTGCAGTTAGA
This sequence comes from Grammomys surdaster, assembly GCF_004785775.1. Classification (NCBI taxonomy): domain Eukaryota; kingdom Metazoa; phylum Chordata; class Mammalia; order Rodentia; family Muridae; genus Grammomys; species Grammomys surdaster. The sequence goes on from NW_021620841.1 coordinate 1,422,342, forward strand.
ATAATAAAAGTAGATCTTCCTGATACTTGTTAAGTCCTAGAATGGACAGAATGTGAAAAAAAAAGTTTTCACAGTCTATACACCATAGATTACAATCACAAGGCGATAGGTAGAACTAGGATCCCACTGAAGCTATAACAGTGTTGCTGTTAACATCTTAACTCATCCATCCACACTCCACAGAATTATTGGGTGGACTGAAGAAATAGTGAAGTCCTTGAGATGTGTGCATATCACAAATCTCGTGCCTTCGTACCACAAATAGTCTTCCCTAAATCCTCTTAATCCTCTCTCTCTGGAGAGAGAGAGAGAGAGAGACAGAGACAGAGACAGAGACAGAGACAGAGACAGAGACAGACAGACAGAGACAGAGAGAGACAGAGAGAGACAGAGACAGACAGACAGACAGACAGACAGACAGACAGACAGATACGGAGACAGAGACAGAGGCAGAGACAGTCAGCAAGAGACAGAGACAGAGAAAGAAAGAATAAGTAATACTGTAAGAACTCAGTAATTAGCCTGTTAGCAGAAGACTCTGCTCCTATGCTACCTCCACTCCCTTGGGATTCCACCTCTTGGTCTAGACCCAGGGTTCTCCTAGTCCTTTCATCCCTGTCTCCCAGAATTATTCTTTGTCCTGCTTCTTTCATCCTACCTCCATTTCCCAGGGACACTGCCTCTTGATGAAGAATCAACTTAACTCTTTCCTACCTACATATTTGGTTTTCTCTTTTAGCCTACCTCAATTATTTTGTATCAGCTGTCTTTTGCCAGAAAAATGTTTTCTATTAGGATGCCCCTAGGAATCGGTCACCCTGGGCTAGGACTTAGATCTCAGATGAGCAGTTCATTCAAACCTTAGTAGTGAAGCTTCTTCTAATATATGGAACTAGCAAAGACCATACTGGACAATGGGCAGAAAACAAGAGACTTTGCAGGACTCAGTCATAAATATGATGTCTGCATCAAAGCCCTCCTCTAAAGACTCACATCTGTATTTGAAAGAGGAGGTGGAAAGATTATAAGAGCCAACATTCCTGGACAACTTCAAGGAAAATGTATTTCAGACTCAAGAGAACTGATGTGCATATGAGCTCTCAGAAACTATGGCAACGCACACAAGGCCTACACAGGTTCAAGGTATATAGGGTCTCAGCATAGAAGGAAGTGGACACAAGGTCATATCCCTAACCAAGAAGGTATCTGCAACTGATACTCTGTGATCCCATCTGAATCTCAGAACAGTCTTCATGGCCAGGTGAAGTTGGTTTACACAAATGAATTTAATGATAATTTTTTGTGCACTTACTGTCCATTTTTTGCTTTATTCTGTCAATAATAATATTGCTGGTTTTCTTGTTTATTTTTGATTTCTATTTTTGTTGAATCTCTGAGTGTATGTATGTGTTTGTTGTTTCATATTTGTTTATTTTAATTTTTCAAAGAGACAGAAGAGAAGTTCTGTGGATAGGGAGGTGGGGGAGGATCTAAGAGGAATTAAGGGATGGAAAAACAAGATCAAAATACATTGTATAAAAAAATTTAAAAGGTTTTTTTTTAAAAAAATTAAAAAAAAAACTACTTGTGTTCTTTTCTTGTTTGTTTCTTTTGTTCTACTAATAGCCACAAAGCAGGTTCTCTGGGCTGACAGCCCCTTTTGGGAGTACTAACAATTTCAAATACAGTTCTCCAGAGAAATCATAGCCTTGGACCATCCAATTCTGACTCCCAATAAATTGAGAAACCTTTTCTCTCTTAAAATGTTATGTCTCATTATCAGATGAGTTGTTTGTTTACAAAACTGGACCAAGTAAAGAGCATTCTGTGCCCCTCTGGGTCTATTTGCTCCTGCTCCTTTACAAAGACGCCACAAGAAAGAATGCATTATGGGTAGCAATAGTACCATATGAGTTGTTTCTTATTTTTAAAAGTTTTACGTACTACTCCTGCCAATCTTCTCCACTATAGGTAAAGTATTTTGGCCCTCCTTCGTTCCCTCCTTCCTTCCCCCCTCCCCCTCTTTTTCTCTCCCCCTCAATTTTGTTTTATCTCTATGTTTAAAACCATTTAGAAAAACTTCCTCCCTTGAATGGGTTGGAGATCGTAGATGTTTTCCAAACGTTAAGGAAGATGGAAGCAAACACTCCTTTGTTGTGTGACTTTTCATTTCTCAGTTCAGCTTCTCACAGGACCCTAAGCTCTGCTTGCACTATGCAGACCTGTAATGACATTTCTTTTCTCTCAGCTCATAGTAGATAAAATCCAAAATTGCTCTAAGGACACTGTCCATTATCAGATATAAAAGCACCTTTCCACCACTGCTATGGACAGGTAGAGAAGGTGGCCATTGAGTGTTTTTAAGGAAGGTGTTGCACAACTTTGAGTTTGATCTGGGCTTGGTGGCTCATATATTTAATCCCAGCACTGCTGGTGAAATGTAGATTCAAACAAATCTCTATGTTGAGGCCACACCCTGATCTACATAGCAAGTTCCAGGCCAACTTGGTCTACATAACAAGTTCCAGGCTAGCCAGGGTTACATTGTGAGATCATTTCTCAAAATAAATAAATACATACATAAATAAAAATAATGCTTGGTTTGTATTTTCATATTTGTGACTATATAACTTTGTCTGGTATAATAAATATAATTAGTACCATAAAATATCAGTACGGGCATCTATTTTAAAACACACATATACTTGACAATAGAGATCCCTTTGTATGGGAATCTTTTGCTTTCAATTTAATACAAAAAGGGTTGTAGAGAGAAGTGGTTTATTAATGGCTAGCTATCCCTTGACTATAACAGGCAATAGTCACAAAGCCATGGTAAAAAGACAGTTTCTGGGTTTCACTGCAGAGTCTCATCTGCCCCCTCTGGTTTCCATTCATTATATTTAACAAGAGTCTATTACACTAAAAAAGGAAACTTTTCTTAACAAGTTGACAACACTTTCATTCTATGTTAATCAGGGAGAGTTTTTTACAGCTAGTGATACTGAGTGGTTTATAAAGATGAAAGCCTATTCTGGTAGGTAAGGAAAGGAAATAACAGAATTTACTAGTTCTACTCAGAACGATGTCAGGAGATAAATTTCCTAAGCAAAGTGACTAGAGCTATATTATGTTGATATATATATATATATATATATATTCTCTAAAGGAAAAAAAGGAAAGAAAATTTTAGTTGATTAAATACATTTCAAAGAGCTTTAAGACTTCAAACAATTCTTACAAATCAATTTACTTATTTCAAATATATGATCCCAGCATATGGATTATATTGAAAAAGTATAAACAGGTCAAATATTAAGTCGGTAAAAGCTTGAGAGAGGAAAAAATGTAACATTTTACTTACCCTCAGTTGTCTGTAATTGAATTATCTCCAAATGTGGAAATATTTTTCCTGTCTCCTACATATAATACAAAACTCACCAAATACTGACTTTTTTGTCCATTTCTTCCTACTATTATTAAAATATGTTTGTGGGAAAGATTTCATTTCTAATAAAATATAAAATGCCATCTTGTAGCTGTTTTTCCATTTTCTATTTTATTTATTTATTTACTTCTGTGGGCATCAAGTGCCACTGCATATGTAGACATCAGAGGACGACTTGTGATGGTCAGTTTTCTCCTTCCTCTCTGTGGGACCTGGGGATGGAATTCAGGTCTCACTTAGCAGCAATCACCTTTACATTTCGGCCATTTCATCTGTCCTTTGTAATTGCTTTAAAAAACTTTTTTAGCCATGTACTTTTAGGTTATGGGGACTTCCAATATCTCCATATTTTGTACTCTTTATTTTGCACATGAAAACAAAACTACATCAGGTAGAGTAAATTATTATTTAAATCAAATGCATAATGGTCAGTAAACTAAAATATTTGTCTACTTATACACAGTTCCCAAGGTTCTATAAATAAGGAAGCAAAAATAAGTTGGCAAACAAAGAGTCTCATACTATCCTTTTTTATTAAGCTCCAGCCACAGAAGAATTGCATTGATCACTGGTTATAGAAAATTCAATAGAAGGCCCTTGTCACACTCTAGTACGACCACAGTTACTCCCAACATCCAGTGTTTACTCTTCAGAATGAGTAGGTTCTGTGACTTGCTCCCCCACAACATAGAATATGTCAAAAGTAATTGTGTTACTTAGTGTTTCTGTTACTGAGATAATAGCATCATGATCAAAAGCCGCTTAGAGAAGAAAGGGCTTATCTCAGGTTAGAAACACAAAGATCACCTTCCATCACTAAAGGGAATCAGGGCAAGAACTAAGGCAAGAATGTAAAGGCAAGAACTAAAGCAGAAGTCATATAACAAGGTTAGATGCTTATTGACTTATTCACCAGTGGCTTGCTCAGCCTGTTTTCTTATAGCACCCAGGACCACATGTCAAAAAGGGGTACTGCTTTCCGCAACCTGGGCCCTCCAATACCAATTGTGAATCCAGAAAATGCCCTGCAGGCTTGTCTATCAGCCAATATTATGAGTCTTTTCTTTTTCAATTGTGAGTAACTCTTCCCAAATAATTCTAACTTTTATCAAGATGACATAAAAGCAACCAACACAGAAAGTTATGCTTCTTTTATAATCACGTATTATATGGCAAATGTTTTTGGGAGTCAAGTTCATGATGAACCCACAGAGAAAGGAGGGCAGAGAAAGTATGCCTTCCTAGAAGAATGCTATTGAGTGGAAGAGCAAGGAGCCTGGGGGTAGATGGATGAATATTATCAAAATTCATAGAATGAAATTCTAAGAGGACCAGGAAAAGTATCAAGTCAGAGCAATCTGTACACTACCCAAAATAAAGACATTATACACCCAGCGGCAGAAAATGTGAATAAGGAACTCTTCAGTAAAGGGTGTATGCCCATTCACTGCTGGCAGGAAAATCCAGTGTCAATCAGGAGAATTAACTGTTGTTTTCCCATCTGACAGATTTAAAACATATAACAGGTATATGAATTAGTACTGAAAAATAAAAAGTAAACTGCTGATCTGGATGCAAAGCACAGACTGTGTAGTTTGACAAGCACATTTTACGCCTTCTTTCCACATTTTGCTGTACCACAGACTCTTTGGTTTCCACCTACCTGCAGCCTATAAATTTGCTTCTGCCAATTAGAAGCACACAGGGGTATATTTGGAAAAATATATATGTGAGATGACAGTTTTCGTCTTGGTTCTTGTGCTAGAAAGGAAGACTCTGGAGACCTCAGCAGTACAAAGCTCAACAGGAATGCTTCCCTGATCCCCATATTACATACACTGCAATGTGTTCCTGGAATCAATAGCTCCAGTGTTAGAGCCCTGAAGCCAGCTCCTCCAGGACGTCCAGGAGTTTTGTAAATACAGCAGTATTTCAGCTTCGTATTTTGTAAGCATAAGATTATAGACTTTTCTTCCTAGAATGTCTAGACTGTCCCAAGGTTAGAAAGAGAACAACTTGTTCTTAATCTGATAAATAATACCTACAAAAAATAATAACTATAAAAATGTTCTTAATCCTATGATAAAGAACTGCAAATGCCAACCACTCTTTATTTAATTCACTGTTATACTACTAAATCTTCTAGATAGCACAAAAGAATAATGAAAAGAATAAAAGACATACGCATCAGAATGGAAGACAGGATCTATTACTCACAGATGAAACGCTTTGTGTCTATCGTATATCAAGATGATCTACAGGATTATGATGTGAATGCAGCAAACCCTCTCTACAATAGATCAATATGCAGCAATCTTCTGCTACTTGTATATGTCAACAATAAAGCACAGTTTATACATCAATGCATCTTTACAATGGCAAGAAGATAGCATCAATTACATGAGGATCATTGATTTCATGGAATTTTCAGGAAAGTGGGCAGAATCAGAAATTGTTATGATAAGCAAAATAAGCCAGACTCAGAAAGACAACACTGCATTTTTCTCTCACATGAAGAATCTAGGTCTCAATGCATAAAGGAGTGTGTGTTTGTATGTGTGTGTTTGTGTATGTGTGTGTTTGTGTATGTGTGACAGAGAAAGGGGGGGAGAGAAAGCAAGAGAACACAATAGGTAAGGAGAAGATCTCAAGGGGGTGGGATAAGAGGAAAAATGGAACTTGTAACATGAAAGGAGGAAGAGACCAGCAAGGAGACAACACAAAAATAGGGAAGAACAGTTAGAAATAAAGATGAATAATCAAGTATGTATGAAAGTATCAAAACCAAACCCATCACTTTGTATCCTCATTCTAACTACGGCTAGAAGAAATAGATCTACGGATACCCAGTGAAACTTTGAAATTTAGATCTAAGCAGAACCTTTATTTTTCTGTCTGCCGTACATCTCTAAGATGTCATGGATATGGCTCAAGGCCTCTACTCTAGGATCCCTGAAGCTCTAGGCTGACATAAGTTCGGCACTCAAACAGATGAAGTACACTTAAAGAACAGACGTCATGCCAGAAGAAAAGGGGAGTGTTTTAGGAGAAAGGCCACCCACCATGCCAAGAAAGGCAAAGCATACTCTCAAATCTCCTGTTACAATGCCTCATTGCTCTGTAAGAAATAAACTACACTTTAAAAAACATTTGCTTTAGCAGCTATCGTGTAAATTGCATATCTCTTCCTAATTATCTTAAACACTACCGTTGATTAAGAATGGCAAGTTCGAGAAATAACTGCTTGAATTGCTTTCGTCTCCAATTCATTTTCAGAAAGATTGCAATTTGAATTGACTGACACCCCAAGCGCTGAGCTCTTCAGACGAATGAGAAAATCACAAGTTTTACATATCTCCTTACAGGGGCATCGTCATGAGATGAAGAAGGAATTCAACTGCAGAGCTGTAGTTATCAACTTGAATGTGAGATCCACCCTCAACCAAATCTCTTCGACCAATCTCGAGGTCTAGAGTTTGCAATCTGTGATAAAAACAACATCATTACATACCCTGTGACATCCGTGAGTAATGGAAGAATGGAGTGTCCTCACTGAGGCTGCAAATCTGAGTGGTCACTTCACTTTCACACTTGTGGCACTAAGAAAATACTGGGGTCTTGATAAATCTCTGATATGTGATAGATTAATGGAGAACACATACTGAATCAAATGTTTAGAATAAATGAATGAAAATGACGAAGACATTCATTTAATTAATAGTTCATCAGGAACATTGATTTGGAGGATAGCACTTTTTGTACCACTATAATCCCAGCACTCAAGCATTATTCCCGAAAGTGTTGTGGCTCTAGAGGGAAAGGTTTCTCCTACAACTCTGCTCCTCACAGTTCTGCATCCCACAGAAAGGCTCACATCAGAGATTTATTGGGAGGGAAAAACCCCAGAAGGGTGGCTGCCTCTGTTCCAGCAAAAGTCAGCAGAAAACTGAACACTGGGCAGGGCTTATATAGAATTTCTTAGCGGGCAGAGGTTCCCAGGGTAGAGATTTCCAGGGTGAGGATTGGTGGGATCTCAAGTCCCAAGCTTGGTAGAACTCCGGGATTGGTGGATTTTCCTGTGCAGGAATTGGTGGGTTTTCTTGCTAGGAGATTGGTAGGTTTCTGTGATTAGCTCAGGGATTGGTGGGTTTTCACACCAGGGAATGGTGAGTTTTGTTGCTGTTGTTGTTTTGTTTTGTTTTGTTTTCCCCTTTTTTCCTAAATCAGGCCCATGGATCAGGGCTGACATAGTCCAGGCTCCAGCCAGCTTTGGCTAACGGGACCATAGTTGCAGAGAGGCTGGAGAAGAGCTGTCCACTGCCATGGCAGCTCTGAAGCAGTACCACACAATGATACCTCATGGGGAGGAGGCAGTCCCTCCCCACTGTGCACTGATCAGGGACTACGATTGGAATAGTATGAATGTGAATTCGCCCATGATCTAGGTAGTGAGTACCAGCCAGCCAAGACTAAATAGCAAAACCTGCCTCAAATTAATTAATTAACTAAAACTCAGTTTCTTTAGGTTGAGTCTTGTAGAATTTAGATTCCTCCCACTCCATACATTATGGACAGATGGCTTTTCTAGACTCATGAAGAACCTTTATGTAATTTTTTGGCCACAAAAGGAGAAAGTCTACTGTAGAAATAAAAGACAAACTACAACCAGGAAACATTCACTAAGAGTGCACGGCATGGGTGTCAGCAACCATCAGCGGTTAACAGAGGCTCTAAGTCAGAGGAAAAATGACAGAGCTTTACAGTGGGAGCGAGTGCATCTCCCAGAAAAGACTGGCTTGAGATGTCTACAACAGGAAGCTAGATATGACCTAACTAGAGCCAAGGACTTTGAATGGTTAGTGGGGAATATTAGACTTTTTCACACACTGGAAATGAGGAAGAAGTTTAAGATTAAGAAGATTAAGAAGGTTTTAGTTATTTATGCTGACACCCAACATTGGGAAAGGTTGTTTCCTGTAGCGATTATTTGATTTAACTTCATAAACTAACTTCTAGAAAGCCTGTAAGAGTTATGTTTATATGTAGGTCTCACCATCATCCATTTGTATAGATCACATTTCTACATTTAAAACAGGGCAGCTTCTACTCTGCTAGGTTTTCTTATCAGCATTATGTTGTATTGTCCACTGACCTTATTAAAATTCAGATTATAGTTCCACAATATTCAATCATTAGAAACAAGCACAATGCTGAATCTTTTTTTTTCCTAGATATGAATCTTTCAGCCATTTCTACACTCCTCCAGAGGTCATGGAAAGAGACTCTGAAATGTTTGTCAGACATGCTGAACTCTGGTGTTCTCAACAAAGCTTCCCCTTGATGAAATTACCACAGGATTACAGTGACAGGTCTCTAGGCTACCTCTGGCTCCCCTGCCCCTGCTTTCCTAGTTTCCCTGACACTTCCACTTTCTGCCTTGTTCATTCTATTCAGATTTGGCATTGGAAACAGAGAATGCCTTTTCTTTAAAATGTACGATCGATAGTCCCAGCTGCTTTTGCTCTGATTCTTTTACTAGTTTTGAACAGTGAAAGAGAAGGGTTATACTCTCAAGAGTATTTCCCTCTATTCTAAGGTTTATATTATATATTTTAAGCTCTGTGTTCTCTGGGAATTTTTGTGCTTAAAGTTTTAAGATTCCGGAATTTGAACTAGGCTAACAAGCGCTTATTCCAGTAGATAATAGCCTCTCCATTCAGCCGAACGCTGTAGCTCTCAGTGAAGTCCTTTCCTGGAGATTCCTAAGTAATCATCTTAAAGGATCAGAGTGAAGACCTTAATTCATCACTGGCTCTCCAGAGCTCCTATCTGAACGGAGTGAATAGAAAGCATTGGGTATTCATTATACATGAATGGTATTTGGAAAAAGGAAAGTGGGCTTGGTAGGCTGTTGCCTGAGCAAGAGAAATGGGGTTAGTAAAAGGATTTGAAAAAATAGATCTTTCTCCTTTTATACTTGACCTTCAAACTATCCTACTTACAAATAAAGTGAACACTTTTTTCTCATGAAGACAAGATCCCAACGACTTTAAAATTGGATTAAAAATAACCCAATTTGCAGCTATCAAAGAGAAGAAAAGGAAAGAAAACCTTGAAAAATATTCTTTAACAAACACAACTTAACGTAGGGATGCATCATAATAAAATGTTTGTATTGGAGGAATTTCTTGAAATCGGTTTGCAATGATTTTCTTGCATTAAATATTTAATTCCACAGTTAATATACTTGTTAGATAAGGTATCATTTGATAGCCTATCAGCTTTCATTGTGCTGTTCTATGTTGTAAGTTCTGATAGAAACTGATGGTCAATATTGTGGTGGAATTGTTTTGGAAATATTAGGATAATTTCAGAAGAGGGGACAGAAAGAATGTAAAAGTTAAAGGAACATGAAAGACAGGGCATCAAGTAGAGGGATGGGGTTGTCATCTCACACTAACCCAGAATTATTCCTTTTCTGAAAGAACTGGAGGGACAAAAATGGAGAAGAGCCTGAGGGAAAGGAGATCCTGTGACAGGCCCAAATTTGGCCCCATCTCAAGGGGAGGCCCCCAAGGCCTGACACTATTATTGATTCTATGGTGTGTTTACAAACAGGAGCCTAGCATAAATGTCCTCCCAAAGGCCCAACAAACAGTGAAAAAGTCAAATGCAGATATTTACACCCAACCAATGGATAGAAGCCAGTGACCCCTGTGGTTGAGATAGGGAAAAGCTGGAAAAAGCTGAGGAGGAGGGTGACCCTATAGGGAGACCAGAAATCTTAACTAACTTTGACCCCTGAGATCTCTCAGACACTGAGTCACCAACCAGGCAGTATATACCAGTCGATAGGAGGCCCCCAACACATATACAGCAGAGGACTGCCAGGTCTGGACTCAGTGGGCGAAGATGCACCTAACCATCAAGAGACTTGAAGCCCCAGGGAATGGGGTGTGTATGCGACGGGGTGGGAGCAGTGGGTGGGGACATCCTCTTGGAGACAGGAGTGGGGAGGAGGTATAGGATAAGGAACAGTTAAAGGGCTGACTGACAGGAGGATAAAAACTAAACTGTGAAAAAATAAAAAAATAAAATAAAAAAGATTAAAGAATAAAAAGTAAAATAAAATAATAAAATAAAATAAAAAGAAATGTCAATGAGGGTATGACTCATGAAGGCTCATCAACATTGCTGCCTAAATAAGACCAATGGAAATGCTAAACTAAACGGGGAAAACTCCAAGGCCCTCAATCCTAGACAAAGCTACAGGCACTTGAGGAATGCTAAGAGCAGGAGAAATGGTCTTCTGAAGGGGAGAGACCCTCAATGGGTCATCTACCACTAAGTGGTCAGCCCTGAGATCACCAACATACAGGCAACAAAATACACACTGAGTATGTTGCAGTTGCATATTTAGTAGTGTGTGTGTGTGTGTGTGTGTGTGTGTGTGTCTGTGTGTTTGTGAAAGAGAGATGGGGGAAATAATGTAATTTTATTATAACTTTTAAATAAAACAACATAAAAATTTAAATATTAAAATATAGCATGCTAGATAGTTGCATATACTTGATAATACCATTAAGGTTAATATTGTTAATAATAAAGTCAATCTTGGAAATTTTAACTAAAAATCAACAAAGTTTATCATAAATAAAACTCAAAAAACGTACTATTAATATGTTCTGTAGAGTGATGGGACAACAAATCAACACAGAAAATATTTGTTGATTCTGTATGCTAGAAATAAGCACTCTAAAACTAAAGGAAGAAAAGCTGCTCTTCAGAGGCTTCTGAGAGAGATGAGGTTACATCTCAACACAAGAGCTAAACTTAGAAGAAAGCCAAAGACAAGCTAACAATATTTAAGAAGACGTTGGAAGGAATCTCAGATAATGTGCTCAAACAGGATTTTGCCTTTTCTTTTATCATTTTTTCACACAGCCCCCTCTTTAACTCCCTTTGGCTCATGAATTCAAGGCGTTTTTATGCTTTCTCAGGAGCAACTCTAATTATAAAAACTATCTCCCTCAGTCATATATACAGTATCAAACAATATGGGCACTATTAATGTACACTGAACACATATATACCAGGCATCTACTCTTGGTCCTGCCAGAAAGATCCGTGTCTCAAAAATGTATAGATATTACTGAGAAGAGCTAATAATGAAACACATGAAAGAAAAAATATTCTAGTATTAGCAGGATTTTGCAAAAGGAAACTATAATCAGCTTTAGTTCAGATGAAAAATTGGGTCATCTGGTAAACACCCTGGTTTAGATGGCATTTTGATTGAGATTCAGTGGAAGGAAGCTGATTGCAATGGGCAGACAGAACAACTCCATAAAAGCTCTAAATTTCTCAGAACTGCTAACGTCTTTCAGGAACATAGGCCAGTGTGGCACTAGCATAAGACCAGGAAAGAAGGTCTACCCAAGGTCACATTAAGTGAATGCACATGCTGCTGAACTGTAATGTGTTTGGTTTGCATTCCGAGGTGCAGCAGTGAGGGTCCACAGAACCACTGCCTGGGACAAAGAAGGGAGATCTGAATGCAACTGTGGGAGTTGGTTGAGCAGTTTGTTGACTGTTGTTTCTCTCCCTGGCTCTGGTCCTGTGATCATCAGGAAGGCATCTGAAAGAAAAACATGGGCACAAAGTATGGATGAAGAGAAGAGAAACTGGAATTCCTAAGGACAACGAAGGATGAGCTAGAAACCACAGGGTAAGCTGAGCCACACCACCACAAAGTATAATGGGAAGACAATGCATTGTTTAAAGGAGGGAGATCACATAATCTGGCTTCTTTTTTTTAAAATCATTACCATGACTCTCATGATTGAAACAAAGTAAGCTGGGGACACAGCTCAAAAACAGATGTAGTAAAAGGCAGTTAGGAATCAACTGGAGCCAGTGGTATTCTGGTAAAGACTTAACAACTTACTAAAGGAAGGGAAGAAAATATTTCTACATTTCTTAGTTTTGACAGTATGAAACCTCTCCCCTTGACTCCTGTAAACTCAGTGACCAAGTATTTAGCAAACATTTTACAAAATTTCAGAAATCTGACCTTCAGTATGTACGAGCCAATACCAATCAGCTCTAGCATGTGAATTTGTCCCTCTGAACGAGACAAAGGGAAATGAATGGAAGGGAAACTTCAATATTAAAATTACTTGAAAGTAGAAAAGAATCTCAGCTTCCTGTAGACTTGACTGAGGGAATAACTAGAGGGAAAGATTGCATTTTTATCTACACAGACAGATATTGATGTCATTGCCTGAAAAAAAGTAAAATTATATTTTAGACATGACAACTTATAATACAAAAATAAAGCTAATCAAGCTGTATTAGAGTTTGAGAAAAAGTGACAATTGAGGCAAGATTTCCAATTCATTATCTTGCAATTAGTATTCACAGTCATTGTACAATTATTCACCAGTGTCCATGGAGAAGTACTAGGACCTCCGGCTAGTATGACAATCCACAGTTGAATCTCTTACATAAAGGGGTTTGGAATTTTCCAACACACTTTACTGTGTGCTTTATATCAACTCAGATCACCTATATTATCATATGAATATACTTGTCTACAAAAGAGCTACCTCTGAGCAATCATAAGAAAATGTGTATAATTTTAATGCACATTAGTTTTTAAAAACGTAGTCTACCATTTGCTAGTTATAGCCAAATGTTCAAAACCTACAGACATTATCTCCTCTCAATCTACTGTGCATGGTCAACTTCCTTCAAATAAGGTAGGCTAAATAACCAGATTAATTCCTTGACAGACGTGATGGCCAAGACCCTGGGTCTAATTTATAGTCTTCTATAAGTTTGTACTCAAACAGCTGTCCAATGCTGTATTCTCATTTGAAACTCCATCTAGAAAAGACTCCATCTTCAAGAAGCATCAAGTAGCTTTTGTAAGATTAAGTTACACATAGGTTATTCGATTGAATGTACCTTCAACAAATTGATACTCAATTTTTGTAAAAGATACTTAGCTTCCCTAAGAATGAGAAACTGTGAACAATAATATACCCCATATTGATGTCAGTTGCCCTGTAATATAATCATAGGCGTGTCATCATTTACCTCCATACACAGAGATTGAAGAGTCCACATAATTCAGGACTTGTACTTGATTCACTTCAGCACTATGAGTGTCACAGAGAAAGAAACAGGCCAGGAAGAAACAAATAAGATATAAAAGAAGAGAATGAGGCTCCATGAAAACAGAGAGGAACAGCCAACATCGATGAGCTGTAGAAATGATAGTAAAAAGCCAAGTACAAAAAGAACAGGCACGATGCAACACACTGTGGAAGATGCCAGCAAACTCTGATGCTCATTTAGTTGATTTATGAGGAAAATCATACTACCAAGATGAGAACAGAAATGTAAAGAATATAACACACACTGTGTTTCCTGAAGTATTTCTTTATCAGCAACAAGCCATGTATGATGTTATCAGAATTAAGTTCTTCAACACGTAGAACTCTGGAGTTGAAATAAAGTTGATGCTAAGGGGGACTAGGGAGATGGCTCAATGGGTACAGAGCTTGCTTCACAAGCCTTAGGACCTAAGTTTCGATATACAATATCCAAGTAAAATGTTGGGGGCCAGGTGTAATGGAACATGTCTATAACACTAACCTTGAAGGAGCCGAGACAGGATGATCCCCAGAGCCTCTGGTTAGCCAACCTAGCCAATAGAAAAGCTCTGGTGTCTGCATCTGTTTCAGGCCACTTCTGGGTAGAGCTTCTCGGAGGACAGTTATGCTAGGCTCCTGGCTGCAAGCCTAACAGAGTATCATTAATAGTGTCAGAGACTGGGGCTTGACTATGGGATGGGTTTAGAATTGGGCCAGTCATTTGGTTGGCCTTTCCTTCAGTCTCTGCTCCATCTCTGCATTTCTTTTAGGCAGGATAAATTTTGGGTGGAAAGTTTTGTGGATGGGTTGGTGGCTTCAGTGGGAGAGGATGCACCTAATTCTGCATGTGACAGGAAGGGGAGATATTGGGGGGGGACCACCATCTCAGAGAAGAAGAGAAGGAAGGAGGAAGGGACTCTGTGAGGGAGACATTGAGATGGAGGAGCAGTGTTTGGGATGTTAATTAACTAACTAATTAATTAATTAAAAAGAAAAGCTCTGGGATCTCAGACAAACCTTTGTCTCAAAAATAAATAAATAAATAAATAAATAAATAAATAAATAAATAATAAATGTATGTAAAGGACAAGAGAACAAGACATTCTACATTAATCTCTGGCTTCCATACACACCTACCCATACAAACTAGTGCACACATAACTCTATGCATGCGCATGCGTGAGCACACGCGCGCACATTTATACACATACACACACACTTTTAATGACACTTTTGATTTTCAACTCCAGATATTTGAACCTTCCAGTATTTGTGGTCTTTCAGGCCTTTCTGGTCTGATCATTTGTTTGAGCCAGTTGGAAATGAGTTTCTGATATTTGGAAAAGGAGTCACCACTGTCACTATGTCCAATATTGGTTCTGTTCTGTGACCGTCATCAAAATGATGTACTTTTACTTCTAGCTTGCTGGGAAGTTTTTTTTTTTTAGCGTTCTTTCAAACAGAACCCTCCTGTCCAATTGCAACAGAACTTCTAAATATTACGAGTTAAATTAGCTTTGACTCAAAGAGAGTCTCCCACTAGAGAAGGAGGTGAAATGAAGCACATCTTATTATGCTCAGACACTGCAGATTGATTAGGATGTGGAGTGGGAGGGGATGAGGCTAACAGAGTGATGGACCCAGCTGAGCTCTGCATTTCTGTTTATCTGCCGTTGCTTTGAACAGAGGAAAATCTATGCAATGTTCCAGAGAACAATTAGCAATCCAAATTTAACCACAGGTTCTGAAACAGCAACTTCAGCTTTTTCCACGAGAAAATATCTTACTAGAATTTGCACCGATATAGTACCATTTCCTTAAAGAACACAGGGCTCACAACAGATCAGGTAAATGCCAAGTTGTTCCTCATCAACAGGAATGCTCGTACTATAGTTTGAGCGGGCTCATAGGAAAAACAAGACAAGCCTCAAAAATATTGCTGGGGACAGAGGAAAACATTAATATAATTATAAATACCTCTCTTCATGAAATGTTAGCATCATTATCTTTATTGTTTTTGCTACCTTATTTACTTTAAGACAATTACAACAGCTGTCAAACAACTGTCAAAGTAGAATTTGTGCCCTGTTGCATTTCTGTTTATATATATTTGGAAAGCATGGTGGTGTTGATAAATAATTTCCTGTTGAGGGTCAACCTCATTTTTCCTAGCATTATGCTTCACATTCATAGAGTCAACACAAGGATCAATAATATATTATCTTCTACCAATTATCTCCACTCTACCATAGTATTTCTATCTGTTCTTGAAAATCTTTAGACACAAATAATTTACTGATTTCCAAAATTTTAGCAGTGAACACAGGTAGCTTGGACAAAAATATTTTTGATACATTGAGCATAAAATTATAAGTATTGGAAACAAGTTAGGTATCTTCTTCTGTTGTCTTGCCACTAGGTTATATATATTTCTACTGTCATATTTTATTTAGACCTTAAATCAATTCCGGTTTCTAACTTTACTAAGACAATTGAAGTCTAAAGTTTAAATGACTATCCATGTAGTTACATGAGTATCATGTAGTTAGCAAACAAAGGAGCTAAAAGTCTCTGTGCAGATCTCTCAGTTGTTCTGTCGTTTTGTTCCACTAATATTCATGATGTATCCTTCAGGTCTTGGAAACTATCTCTCCTCTCTTCTTTCTTCTGTCCTCTCTATTCCTCTCTCTCTCTCTCTCTCTCTCTCTCTCTCTCTCT
>NW_021620841.1:1438767-1448676 GCF_004785775.1 Grammomys surdaster
CCCTCCCTCCCTCTCTCTCTCTCTCTCTCTCTCTCTCTCTCTGTCTCCCTCCCCCCCCTCTCTCTCTCTCTCTCTCCCACACATCCTTCTATCTCTCTACCACCCCTGCTTTCTCTCTCTCCCCCATTATATAATATATAACATATATATGCTCTGGTATATTATTTGGTGTTTTCTTCACCACCTTTGATCATATAGCTTCCAAATAAAAGACACAAACCTTTATATTTATACTAAACAATAAAGCATTAGAGCTGGACACATATCAACCTTCTATGCTATTTTGTCTGCTTCTCTCTAAAGAACTCTGAGATATCACTTGCCATATTCTTCTTAGGCCTCTCCTACACCAATAGGCCAGCCCTCATGGCCATGCACTCACGATCCACCTACCCCATGGCAAGGTCTTCCTTCTTCCTCTTTCCTCTTTCATCTCATGGTCACTGCCTGAGACCTCAAGCTCACAACCTCAAGCCCTGACTACTTCTCTTCTCCTTGGCTACAAGCTACAGACATCTTTATTAACCAACAAGGAATAACTTGGGTGGGCAAGATTTGCATAACAAAGGATGGTATAACTAAGGATCTGCTCATCTTGGAGCAACCAGGTCTTGGGGTAGAGTGTTCAGCATTTGAATACATAGCAGCACCATAACAACCATTCCTTGTATATCTCTATCTATGATGTCTCTGTGTTATATAACATATATATTATAAATAAATATAAATATTAATAATATAGGGATATAATTGATACTTATTAAATATAAGCATATAAGTAGTGTTTTTTTTATTATATGTCTTGCAAACTCAATACAAGCATGTGTATAGCAATCCAACAATGTCTTACTTTAATTTTATTGCTGTTATAGACACCATAGCCACAAATAACTTGGAGAGAAAAGGTTTTATTTCACCTTATAATTTGTAGTATTCGTGAAAGAAAGTCAGGGCAGAAACTCAAGCAAGGTAGGAATCTGGAGGCAGGATCTGAAGCAGAGACCATGAAAAGTGCTACTCATTAACTTACTCCTCAGTGTTGCTCAGCTTGCCTTGTTATGTGACCTGAGAGATGGCACCTCTCCCCATGGGGGAAAAAGCACTAAATAGACAGTCACCAAAAACAGGTGGTCAATGCAATAAAAGCAAAGCATATAATTAGCATGGTGATCTCAATAGTAAACCATCCAATAACCCAGAATTAGAGACTGACTTCAAATAATTGACCAAAGAATTGGGAAGTCACTGACATTTCTAAGGCTCTCACTTTCTACCAATTCAAAAGTTAGGCCATTATAGAATAGACCATGAATGAAAACAGCATGTGGATCTTACAAGGGTTACAAAACAAACCTTATAAGCTTCTTGATGCCGATAACCAGCCTAGAATGTTCATTGATTTTGCTGGACAGATATTCAAAGTAGGCAGCCCAAAACTAGCAGTGTTGTAACAGCATATTGGTTTAGTTTAATCTTTTAATATATATATATGTAAAGTCTTATATTTCATTTAGGAAAATTCAAAAAGTAGAAGTAACACAAAATTTTGGAGCCAAAACCAGCTATGAAATACAGGTAGTAGGTACAGACCCCGAGTAAGACTTTTTTGATTAGCAATCAAATGCAACAATCCCAGATTTTTTTTCTTAGCTTTTATAATGCATCTAAGAAGTTATTATATCCAAATGCAAGAATGACAGAAATCAAGTTCATGTCCCTGTCAGAGGAAAGCACCTGGAAGACACAGTGAGAACACAGCCTGTGACAAAAACATACATTTGGAGATATTCCGAGAAACGTCCTGCTACCTTGATTCTGAGGTCAATAATCTATTTATTATTCATATATAAAATTCTCAAATTTAATTCAATTGAATTATTTGCCTCGAGCTAAGCATCATTCTATTGAAATCAGGTCCAGGTGCAGCAAGGACTCTAAGAAGTAGGCCTTCCATACAGTTCTACATCAATATTCAGCATGAAAACTTGTGGGAAAAAAATCACTTTCCCTCCACACATACAACAGAAGTAAGTACAACCATAGGATTGCTACGATGAATATGTCCATTAGAAAGAGGTGAGGAAACACATAAGAAGCATAGATATACAACATGTTTCTTGATGGGGGGGAAGCTAAATCCAACTGCCTGAATGTGTTGTTGCTGTTGTTGTTAGTGTTAGTGTTGGCTCTGCCCTCTGAGATCCTGGCTCCTGGAGCCTGGGATTTTTCTTGAGGTTAAAAGAAAAAGAAAAAACAAAACATTCTTTTATTAGTCTCTGTGTGTATACATGACACAAAGAGTGTGTGGAAGAAAGGACAACCTTGAAGAGGTAGTTCTGTCTTTCCACTGCCCACCTCCCACCCTCCATCCACCAACTCTCATCCCCCACACCCCATCCCCACCCACAGCCCCACCCTCAAACCCTCCACCCTCAAATCCTCCACCCTCCACGCTCCAGCCTCCAGCCTATGCCCTCCAACTAAGACTGAACAGGATTCCCAGGATTACATAGAAAGCATCATTTACCCACTCAAGCATCTTGCCAGCCATGGGCTTTGTCTTTGGGTCTTTCTAAAGGATTCCTGTATGAACAGCCACTGTGGACCAGCTCCTCCAAGTCTCGTATTATAGCAGGACTGCTACAAGACAATGAAGTAGAACTTGAATCACTATTAACGTGTGTCATTGAAACCTCATCCTATCACTTTATTGTAGTTAGTAATAAGCATTCTCAGTTTAAGAAGGGATATTGCATACATGACTCTTAGTGGGAGAAGAAAAAATTCTAAGAAAAACATGAAAGATTGAAAATAATTTTGGAAAAAATAGGCTCCACGTTGGGAATGTTGATGTTTTGAATGGAAGGTTTCTACTACTTCCTCAGAAACTTAACCCAATTTACCTAATACTAGTAAAGTTAGACATAAAATCAGATGTGCTGAAGGCACAGCAGTCACTGGGGTCTATGGTATGAAGGAAAATGTATTACTATGCCTAATCCCATAACCACTGAAACAGTTAACACTGATACCTTTCAAGAGGAAAGAGCTTCAAATATATGTATCTCAGAAATTACTATTTTATTTTCTAGAAATTATGAGTTTGTTTTAGTCTATAGTCATTCTTTATCCACATAGTCATCCAGAGACCCTATGCCTATAGGAGAATTTCTACCATACCCAACATTAGTCTCCCAAGACTGAAATCTTCCAAAGAGCATAAAGTCAAGTTCACCCAATGCTTCTATGAGATGGATCTAAAATTGATCTGCCCTTGCTTAGTTGTGTTGGTCAGAAATATGTAATAGAGAACATAAAATGATGGAATAGTGGTATAGCCCATGTCTAGGATAAAGAGGATTTAAGATTTTGCTAAAAAGTAGTACCCAACTCTCCCCAAATTTATTACACCCACACCTCACCTTATTTTCTGGTTGTATGGAATTTCCATCTTTGGATAGCCCCTCTGTGGTTTAGTCTCTTTTTACACCTGTGAAGGTTCATAACTTTCCTCTTCCATACTATTCCACAAAACTCCATAAACCTCAGGCTTAGTTGCCTTTGGGTTGCTAAATTTTAATACGGGCTATAAATGTGGAGAAAAAAAAGTATCTGAAGATAGGATAAGAGAATGAAGAGATTGCTGAGTAAGGGCTTGCTCTGCAAGCATGGGACTTACATTTAGATCTCCAGCAACTGTGAACCAGGCACTGCACTGAGCATGCAATCCTATAATTTGGAGGAAGAGGCAGGTGGATACAAGAAGTTTATTGAACAGACAGTCTAGCTGAATTCCAGCATTCAGTTACAAGATATTATCTCAAAAAATAAGGTGGAAAGCAAAAGAAGAAATCTCAATATAAAACTGTGATTTTGATATGGACACACACAGGAACGTAAACCCATATACACACCTGAGGAGAGAAAGAAAGAAATCACTGCATTGATGTCCTTCTCTAGTTTCCTGTGAGTTAAAAATGACACCTAAACAGTAAGCTCCCAATGGAAGAATGACCCCTGCTTCCCTCAGCATCAATTCCTCTTGGCACCAATAATATCTTCTGGATCCTACAGCCAGATTGTTGGCAATTTCTATCACGGAGAGTTTCTGAGACTTTCACAATCCTTTGTTGATCCTTACACCTCTTTCAACCCATTTCTATTTAGGCCCTTTATTAAGCTGTCTTCAGTTTTATATTTGGAGAAATCAGCTCTTTCTTATCTGGCCCTAATGGATAGTGTCCTTCTTATGATATTAATTTAGGACAATGTGTGATTATAGGATGTGTATTTGTACAAGCTCAGGAAATAAAAATGGATTTGCTCTATATTTGTTAACTGTTTCTGTGTCATCAATGACATCATATTCATGGCTTAAAAAATGAGCATCTCTCGTTTTCCTTGGGTAAGATATTTGGATGTAGAGGGTTCTTTTGGTTCACTTATGGGATGTAATTTAAATGTCGACTGAGGATATGCTCATCTCCAGTCTTTGTCTAGGGCTGGATTCTCCAAGGTTAATTATGTAGTTCTTACTAAGAATTTATTCTTCCATGCTGTTACCTAGAAGCTACCCTGTTTCTTACCTTGGGCTTCCACCAGACAATTAGTACCAAGGTATCTGGCTCCTATTACAGCAAGTAAGAGGCTAAACAGGATGGAACATCCAGAGTAACGAGTCTCCAATGTGACATTGCATCAGTTTGGTCATTCTCTATACAGCAAAAGCAAGCTGAAAAGTCTAGTTCATAGTAATTGGAGGAAGATTATATATGAATATTGGAATCAAGAGGAAGTCATCATTGAAGCATGTCTTGGAGGCTGCATGCCATATTCTCTACCCTGTCTTAAATTCCTTGTTTAAAGTATACAAGGATCTCCCATGAGGATATTTTTTTCATTTTTTTACTGGTTATTTAATTTATTTACATTTGAAATGTTATCTCCCTTCCAAGTTTCTCCTCCACAAACCCCCTATCCCCTCTTCCCTCCCTCTGCCTCTATGAGGGTGCTCACCCACCCACCACCTACTCCTGCCTTAGCACCCTAGCATTCTCCTATCCTGGGTCATCGATCCTCCACAAAACCTAGGGGCTTCTCTGCCAGTGATGCCCCATAAGGCAATCCTCTGCTAGATATCCAGCTGGAGCTCTGGGTTCCTTCCCCCTCAAACCCCCTCTCACCACCATGTGTACTCTTTGGTTGGTGGTTTAGTCCCTGGGAGCTTTGCGGGGTGGGGGGTCAGGTCTGGAAGGTTGATGTTGTTGTTCTTCCTATGGGATTGAAAACCCCTTCACCTCCTACAGTCCTTGCCCTAATTTCCCCATTGGGGTCTTACACTCAGTCCAATATTTGGCTGTATACAGCTGCATCTGTGTTGGTCAAGCTCTGGCAGAGCCTTTCAGGGTACAGCTATACCAGACTCCTATCTGTCCTGGCCTGAACTGCTGCTCTGTTCTGCGGGTCAGGGTCTAGCAAGAGAGAGAATGGGGATGGCAAGGCAAGAGGCGCAAAGAATGGAGACAAGACAGAGAGTCTGTTCAAGTCCCTTACCGTTTATTGAAAGGAAATCCTGGGTATATATAAGCATAAGCAGGGGAATGCAGCTGAAAACACTACCATGTGTGCCTTGCAGCTGGGGGCATTAGACAACAAAACAAGATATGTGAGAAAAACAAGATGTTTATCAGAGTGTGCTCAGCTGTTGTAGGCTGTTGAAAACAAGTCTCTTGTCAGGGTATATGGCTTGAGATGGCTGAAAAGATGATAGCTGCTTTCTGCTAGGGGTCAGCTCCCAGCACCTATCAGTAGATGCCTCTTGGCATCAGCAATAGTGCCTCGATTTGGTGTCTGCAGATGGGATAGATCCCTAGGTGGGGCAGTCTATGGATGGCCTTTCCTTTAGTTTCTGCTCCATTCTTTGTCCTTGCATTTCCTTTTGACAGGAGGAACTCTAGATTAATATTTTTGACATGGATGGGTGGCCCCATCCCTCAACTGGGGGGCATGTTTGTTCACTGGATATGGTCTGTGCGGGTTCTATCTCCCCTTTTTTGGGTATTTCAGCTAAAGTCCTCCATGTTGGGTCCTGGGAACCTCTTGGGTCCCTGGCATCTGGGACTTTCTAGTGGCTACTCCTAGTTCCCCTCCCCACACTGCTATACACTTCCTTTCAAATTCCTGACACTCTGTACTTCTCCCCCATCTTGTACCTTAACTGAAATGACCCCCTTTTTCCCCTCCCACTCCTCTCTCCCTTCCAGATCCCTCTCCCCCTCTACTTGCTGAAGATTATTTTCGTACCCCTTCTGAGTAGGACCATAGCATCGACACTTTAGTGTGATATCCCATCAGGACATTTAAGAAGACAGTCTACAAACTCTTGTACTTCACTCTTTCAAATAAAAAATCAGCTGCCTTGTCTTGCCTCAGTAGGAGATGATGCACCTAGTCCTTCTCCAACTTGATGTGTGAGGCAAGGTTGGTACCCAAAAGGGGGCTTCACCTTCTCACAGGAGAAGGGGAAATGGGTAAAGAAAAGAGGGGGCATGGAGGTGGGACATAGAGGAGAGAAGGCATGGGGGACTATGAACTGGATGTAAAGTGAATAAGTAAATAAGTTAAAGGGGGAATAAAAAATTTAGGACATAACTGACAGCCTTCCTTTACCCACACTTATTAGAAATGTATGCAAAAATGACAACAATGGTAATATTAACTGCAAACCACAGCCTTAGGAGAAATGTGGACTCTGGGTGTCTACGAATAGCTCAGGCATTAATGTCTCACTGATAATAGCAAAATAACTAGAGCTATTCTTAACATAACACTATGTTATGTTATATAACACCTTTTTGTTCTGTAGCCCCACTAACTATCCTTTTCAAATATGTTGAACTCACTTGGTTGGGACCCGACAGAAATTTATGCTCATGAATAGAAGAGAATCAAATGGATATTCTTTGATATAGTCTATATGATAGATTAAATGTGTTCCCTAGAAAGCATGTGTTGGAAACGTCAGTTCCAATGCAGTAGACTGACAAGTATGGCCAAATGGGAAGTATATAGATCATGAGAGTGGCACCCAAATGAATAGATAAATCCAGTGATAAGTTATTTGAGCTCCCTCTCTTGTTCATTCTTGCCTTCAGATTCCTATCCTTTTAGGAAATGAAGCAACAAGAAAACCCTCACTGGATTGGTACTCGATTCTTTATCTTAAACTTCCCCTCCCCTTTTCCAAACTCAAAGAATAAATGTTAGTTCTTTATCAATTCCCCAGCTTTAAGCAATCTGTCACAGCAGTACAAAATGGACGATGACATCTATTATGGACATTTCTATTCTTTATAGCCATGACCTGAACTCCTTGGAAATAAATTTGTATGATGGAAAGGACTTACTGAGTGACATTAGATTTCTGCAGATATTGGCAAGAGATATAGACTTCCAAGTATTGAAATGTATGCCACTGGCTTATTTGACCCATGCGTTGACAACATGAATGCTGTCACACTTTTACTCTGTTGTGAATGATGTGGAGCATCTCTCTGAAAGAAGACAGATGACCTCAGAGCATAGCAGGCCCCCAGGGCTTACAATAGGGTCTTAAAAGAAATCACATTTTTTGTTGTTTTATTTTTGAAGTGTGAGCCAATAAAGAGCTTTGTAACTCAGAGTTCTTTTTAAGCCCTCTTAAATCTCAAAACTAGCTTAAAAATCAGTACATTCCTAAGAAACAGAATGTGATGCCAAACAGACTATAACTTAGCAGCCAGGACATTTAATTAAGCCCATTTTAACCTGGAGAGCAGAAATTGATATTTTAAATAGTAAAGGGAAACAAAGAGATTGAATTTGTGCTCATGAAGCCAGGTTTCCCTGTGTCTCTGGGTGTTAATCAGGCCCTTTTGAATAACAAGTATCAGCAGCTGTAGGAACATCACATTAGAAAAAAGTCATTTTGCCAGGAATGTATTATATCCTCAATATTGGTAGAAAAATAAAATTCAAAATAGAATTTAATTTTGTTTCTTACACTGGCTTATTTAAAATCAATACAAATATCCAAATCTCTCTCTCTCTCTCTCCATATATATATATATATATATATATATATATATATATATATATATATAATGTAAGAAGGGAACTTCGTGGTTTCATAGGAAGGAGTGGGAAGACCTAAGAAAGGGTATTAGAAATATATAGGATCAAAATGCATATATACATGTATAAATTGCCCAAAATGCAAATGTACACACATATGCATTCTTCAAAAGACTGGACAACATTCAGTAATTGACTCACTACCCTTTATTCCAGATCTAGTGAAAATAGTTAGTTTTGTTTCCCTCCATTAACCGCTGTCAGTTTGATATAAACTGTCATCTACAAAGGCTCATCCATTGGATGCAGTTCCCTAACTGGCAGTAAGAGGTGACTAGATCAGGACAGTTCTAACTTTGTCATCTGTCTGATGGGCTCATAGCTAGATGGGCCTGCTTTAAGGAAGTAGGTCACCGGAGGTGATCTTTGAAATGTACCATTTCTCTGAGCTTTGGATGTCTCTCCCCACACATGCCTTCTCTCCTGCCCGTATTCCATGTGGTTATCTTATATTTATCTAGCTATACCATAATCTTCTGCCCTATCATTTCAAGCTCATGGCAATGAAGCTATCTGATGATATGACAAAGCCTCTTGAAACCAAAAGCCCAGATAACCCGTCTACAGGAGTCTTTTACCCATGCATTTTCCGCAATGACAAAAGTCTCAGTAACAGAAAGAAATTCTTTAGTATTACATCATTTTACATCATATCGCGTCATTAACAGCACTTGAAAAGAGACTTCCCAATTCTGCTGTCAGTTGAGAGTTTCTATTTGACTTAGCTAACCATTTGTTAAGAAGTAAAACCTTCCTTTTAAAGACAACTCTTCAGAATTTCCCAATCCTCTGTTTCACCTTGATAGTCATTTATTCTAAGCTTCTGTTGTCACTGTGGTCCAAACTCTCAGTACTTTTTCCTTGGAGTAAGTGTACACACCAAACCTCATCTGCCTTTTCCCAGAACATGCTGGAGCCATATTGTTGGTGCTTGTAAAAGCAAGTTTCAAGACTTCCAGGAGCTCTGTCAGCTTGTTTTTAAAAATCAAAGTGATTATTGAAAGCTAAAATATACAAACTTATGTTTTAATTAATTCAAAATAAGTATAATAATTATATATTTTTATATATGTATATATTGCCATTTGCCTAAAACTTGAATGCATTTTATCATTTTTATAACATTGACTTCTTTTACCTTCATTTTATCTATAGAATAGAAATACTACATGGATAGATCATTGGATATTTCTTCCCAGGTCTGCATTAAGTAATGTAGAAAACTGATCATGGTGTGTAAAATTATACCAGATAAATCAGCAAGCACTAATGATCTGAACTTTGACATTCAAAGAGCAAAGTGTTCAATATTTGCCAGAACACCATTGTCTGTTATGCACTGACAATCCAGTCTCCTCTTTTTTCATGCCCTCACAATGCACAAGTCTGTTTATTATAGGATATAGATCTGTGTGGAAAATGAGATATTATTCTTCAAGATTAATCATGATAAAGAATACAGCTCTGTCCTGCAGCTATTGTTTCACAAGGCATATGAACAAGAGTCAAGATGAAACTGGAGAGGGAAAAGCTGTGAGGGGGAAAAAGGAAAGAAAGAAAGAAAGAAAGAAAGAAAGAAAGAAAGAAAGAAAGAAAGAAAGAAAGAAAGAAAGAGGGAGGCAAGGAGGGAGAGAGAGAGAGGGAGGGAGGGAGGGAGGACAGGGAGAAAGGGAGGGAGGGAGGGAAGGAAAAAGGAAAGGAAAGGAAAGGAAAGGAAAGGAAAGGAAAGGAAAGGAA
>NW_021620841.1:1448686-1470099 GCF_004785775.1 Grammomys surdaster
AGGAAAGGAAAGGAAAGGAAAGGAAAGGAAAGGAAAGGAAAGGAAAGCCTGAAGCAACTAAGCATCACACAGCTTAAACTGAACACTTTCTTAGTTCAGGTCATATCGCTATCCATGTCTTATCCAAATTGTCCTATGAAGACACAGAGATCTACATCTTGACAGTCAACCACTGGAGTGTCTTGGCTTTCTAATGAGAGCAGCAAAAAGTTCATGTTAAGAATGTTAAGAATTTTTCTTTCTTTTATTGTACAATTCTTTCTTCATGTAATGAATATTCTCCAGTTCTCTCTTTTATTGCTGTAGCGAACTTTAAACAAAACCTTTAAGAAGGTAGCTTGTACATTGTGACTATGGCTGAACTTACAGAAAACGCTTTATGGATGGATGTTGAACTGGAAAATTCCCATCC
Source organism: Grammomys surdaster (assembly GCF_004785775.1). Taxonomy (NCBI): domain Eukaryota; kingdom Metazoa; phylum Chordata; class Mammalia; order Rodentia; family Muridae; genus Grammomys; species Grammomys surdaster. Next base: position 1,449,099 of record NW_021620841.1, read on the forward strand.
CGTAAGCATGCTTCAGTCTCTTTGATGTTTACAGTATAATTTCTCTTTCTCAAATACAAAATGGTTAAGCCTTTCATCTTCCCTCCTTCATTATTTGTGATTCATGAGTTTTGGTTGAAACTATTTTTAGAAGACCTTTTTGGAAAAACATTTTTCTGTCACATCATGCTAGTTATTATATAATCATTTCCTATCAAAAATGGTTTCAATTTTGAGTATTGTTCCATTGTGTGTTACACTTAAATTTTTCTCTATAAAACTGTTTCTCAAAAATTATGAAAATAGCACTTCATATTATCTTCTGATAATTACTTTGGTCATTCTCATTATCAAGAAAAAATGAAGCTACACCAAGCATGTTTGTTAAAGTTGCTTTACAAATACTGCTTTAATGTCTAAAAAGTAAGACTTCCTTCATTTTACTTTTTAAAGCATAATTAAATGTACTGTATACTTCATGACTTTGAATTAAAAATAGATTTTTCACACAGCAGGAGTTATGTTTTAAAATCCATTTTTCTTCTTAATAGATGACAAATAAGGACTGTTGCCTGCCAGTGGCCACAGTCAACAGGGTTCACCTGAAAGAGAGGCTGGGAATGGAAAAAGGGACAGAAGAGCGGGAAGAGATGAAGTCAGGACAAAGGTTTCTGATAGAGGCTCAATGCTTTAATGTTCAGCTTTCAATTTAAAGGGGAAAGCCCACCCCACCCCCAGAGTTCCTTCTTGCTTCAGCCCACTGCAGGTGAGGGGAATCCATCCTTAATTGCAGGCTGGAGATGAAGCAAGGCAAGCTCAGCAGACAGTCTATTCTTCTCAGCTTGTGTACCAGGCTACAGGCAGCCAAGGTGGTGCCAAGGCAGGCAATACCTCTTGGCCTTACCTCCAGAGTCCTATTGTTTGGTCTATTGTGGTAAACAAGGTCTCTCAGGCCTGTTCAAGGCTGGGGGAAGGCACAAAGGACAAGATTACCTGATAATAAAATGAATTTTGGGATGGTTTGAATCTATGAAAAATTACACTATTAGGAAGTGTGGCCTTCTTGGAAGAAGTATTTCACTGTAGAGTGGGCTTTGGGACCCTCATAAAGCAGTCTTCTCTTGTTTACCTTTGGAACAAGATGTAGAACTCTCAGCTCCTTCAGTGTCATGCCTGCTTGGATGCTGACATGCTTCCTGCCATGATGATAACGGACTTAACTTCAGAACCTGTAAGTCAGCCTCAGTTAAATGTTGTCCTTTATAAGAGTTGTCTTAGTCATGGTCTCTCTTCACAGTGATGGAAATCCTAACTGAGACAGAGTCTACACTGTCCTACAAGTCTGTAATCTCAGCAATTTAAGGGGCTGAAGCAAGAGAATCTCAAAAGTTCTAACTCAACTACTACTTGTACAGAGTTTCTTTGCAAGTCTGATCTCTCAAAAGTCAGGTTGCAAAAGTCTGAGCTACATAGTGAGACCCTGAAGAGGTGAAAATGGGGTTATGGACATAGAGTGTTTATCTAGCTTGTAGAAGGCCTTGGAGTCAATCTCCTTGATTTAAGTCTAACTAGTTGGAATTGATGTAACAATTCTCTTTACTTTTTGCACCATTGTAATTTACTCAAATTTATTATAAGGACATTTCCCAATAGCAAAAAAGCAATTATCTTAGTTATTTAAATCTGTTAAATTTGCTATATAAATAATTGTGCCTTACGTTGTTAAGGGCTTAATGGATGGCCTAGTCGCAATGAGAAAACCAAATAATTTAGCCTTGTGTTGTTTCTGTACGTCTTTCTAGACCACAGTGTTACTTCTTATCTGTTTGAGGAATGAGAGACATAGATAGTTCCTTTTATCTACATCCATAAATACTTCGTGTTTGGTTGTCTTCCACACATTCCTTAATGAGAGCTTATTGTTATTAAATCTAACCTGATAAGATTTCTCCCAAAGCTTATTAGTACTCACTGAAAGGATTTTACGTACAGCTCGGACAGATCACAGCAGACCAAGAGGGTTCCATGAGGGGGAGTTTATTAAGAAAGAGGGATAGTGGGAGGAGAGAGAGAAGTAGAGGAGTAAAGGCCGGCCATGACCACGTGGAGAGAGGGGGAAGGAAAGGGGGTAGGGGAGAGGGCAACCTGCAGGTGCTGGGTTGAGGGGAACAAGAGAGCAAGAGGAGGGGGCAAGCAGCCCCTTTTATAGTGGGCAGGGCTACCTGGCTGTTGCCAGGTAACTGTGGGGAGGAGCGTACCTGGCCCCTTCCAAGTATCTGTAGAGGTGGAGTTTAACAGACTACTAACACTCACTGCAAGAATTCTCCCAAACTCTGAGCATCCACTATATTTTCCATTTTCATCTCCAAAAAATTAAATAGGGAACTTCAAGGAAGATTTTTATTTGAAAAGCCAACATTTACAAATATTTAATCTTTAAAAAAAAAACTTAAAGACATGGGAACTTTTAGTGATAATTAATTAGCAGCTTAAAATGTTATGTAAATTGTAAAGACATGTAGCATAGTATATACATGTAGTCGTAACACTTGGGATGTTGAGAGAAAGAAAGACTATGGATTCAAGGCCATCTCTGGTTACCTATTAGACCTTATCTCAAAAAGGGCAGGGGCCAATGTAAAACATAGGCAAGAGTGGTTAAAACTGGACTGTTTCTCCTGGTCAAAAAGAATCCTACATTACAAACTGAGGCTAGTAGCTTAAGTATTTTATGACTTCATATGAGAAACTTAAATACTGTCTTTTAATTTTCTTGTTCAACAGCAGGAATAACTATCACAAGTGACCACTGGATTTACTAATTCAATGACTAACTTAGTCTACTTAAATGATTAGATTTTAACTTTTTTTGTGAGTTGACTCACAAGCACACACACACATACACACACATACACACACAACACACACACACACACACACACACACCCCAGCAGCAGCAGCAGCAGCAACAACAACAAAACCAGATATACTTTATCCTTTACTCTACTGTAGGTCTTCATAAAAGCCATACTAACTGATCAAAATATTTGCCAAGGTTTCAAATATTTCTATAGGAAATAATTATATAACTTCAGTATTTATATTAAGTTATGAGGTAGGAGACATCAAGCTATTCTGAAACATAACTTTCCTCTTTATTTGTTAAGTAGTCCTATCTATTCTTGCTACTATAGCAAAATGCCAAGGACTTGGTAATTTATAAATAAGACAAGTTTATTGCTCACATTTGAGTATCTGGGAAGTTAAAGGCCGGGTATATCATTAGTAAATTTGGTGTTTGGTGACAGGTTACACTTCCTTATTGTGTTCTCATGGTGAAAGTTATAAAGGTACAAAAGACTAGGGTACTTCCTTCTGTGACTTCTGTCATCAACAGCATAAAAATAACGCTCTATCCATGAGGTGAAGGCAGAAAGATCAGAAGTTCAAATGCAGGTTTGGGATCATGGTTTTTATATGCCCATGGAGTGGCACTATTAGAAGGTTGGAGTAGGTGTGGCCTTGTTGGAGTAGGCATGACACTGTGGGTGTGGGCTTTAAGAGCCTCATCCTTGTTGCCTAAAAGTGAGTATTCTGCCAGCAGTCTTCAGATGAAGATGTAGAACTCTAAGCTCCTCCTGCACCAGGCCTGCCTGGATGTTGCCGTGCTCCCACCTTGAGGATAATGGACTGAACCTCTGAATCTGTAAGCCACCCCCAATTAAATATTGTCCTTATAAGACTTTCCTTTGTCATGGTGTATCTTCACAGCAGTAAAATGCTAGTTAAGACACTTGGCCACACAGTGAATTTGAGGGGAACTGAAGTACAGAAATTAAATAAATAAATAAATAAATTAAATAAATAAATAAATAAATAAATAAAATATAAATATTTTATCATTAAAAAGAGCTCAATTTCTTTACAGTCCACAAGGAAAGAGAAACCTTTTGTGAACCTATTTGTAAAAAATAGGATCTGTTTAGTGAAAAATCAAATTAGAATCTCATTAGCCAGCTCTTAGTTAGCAAGTAATTAACCCCTAGGCATTATCGATGGATACATGAATCTAGTTCTCCCTCCCATGCCATATGTTATTTCAGTCTGGCAACGATAACATAATTTCAACTCAGAGATATACTTTTTAGCTGATTGAACAGAGAGTGCTTAATATTAGTTATTAGTCTACATATAATTATGTAGATATGCTATACTGCCAGAGCCTAGATGGAACATACAAGACCAACATAGAATTGAACATAGAACCAAGAGTACCATATTTTTCTTATGATAAAAACATGAAAATTTGACTCTGTAACAGACAATCTGATGAAATCATAACTGTCAGCTGATCTCTTGAAGAGAAGGTCTTTGTATTTACTACAATCAATACAAAAAGCATTCGGAATAAATTCATTAATATGTACTCCATTGATTTCCTATGAGTACACAAATTTACAACATTTGGAAATCTGGGAATATAAATTCCATTAGCCTTCTAACAGTAATTCAACCTTAAGATTCCCCAGCTTTTTCCCTAAGTGTGTATTTTTTCTACTGGGGAGATTATGGACGCAGTGAGGGAGTAAGCTGGCAACTCTATCTTTTAATCCATTATTCACTCAGGATAGGGGATAAAAGCTTCAGATAAAAGATATAAAGCTTCTTTTAGACCAAAGAGCCCTATTTTACTTTATTAGATCAGTACTGCTAGGGAAAGCATTTTCTCAGAATTGTTGAGAAAATGTCCCTACTGGAGTCAACAGAAAGTCAGGACCACCAGGATCCCTGCAGTGGCATCTGCAGACATAAACAAATGAAAGGAACTTGAGGCATACATTTGGAAACAAATCTGAGCTGTGTAATTTCTTTTAGTAGATAAAGATATGAATCCTGAACATTCCCATGGGACTTTGGAAATAGTTTCATCGTTAGCCTGCCTTGGCTATAGCAAATGTATAAATGACTTGTACTACATTCATTTAAATTTCATTTATTTTAATTAAAATGTAGGAAAGGGACAATGACCCATAATTCTTTAGAAAATTCTGTTTCTAATCTGAAACAAGGTCTACCAATGCAATTTTATTAGGTTTATACCAAAGGTATACAACAGGATCCACAATACTTTTCTATCGTGAAAGCTTCAAAAAATATTTAAATATAGCTTATCTTTAGTAGAAGTCACCAAACCTTTATAAGAAACACATAACATTCCTGTCGCTGAAAAATATGCTAACTTTGTCTGTCAAACACAAAGTATAAACACACAAATATTACATAATGCAGTCCCTTCGTAATCAGATTGAACCTGGCAAGCTTAAAACAGGAAGATATGATTGAGATAAATTCAGTCTAAAAAATCCTAAAGTTTCCTAGAGAAAAGATCATTTTTTTCCAAGTTAATATTGTCCAGAATCATTATAGTGGTAGTTTCTTAAAAATATGTAGACCTAATTTAAGGGCTAGTAGTAAATATAATTACTTCTAAAAAAGATGCAGAGCTAACTTACCTTCACATAACAAATTTACCAACTCTTACAATAGTTATTCTTTGCCCTCTTATTCAGCTGTCTTGATTTCAATTAATTATCCATGTGTCCAGGGGTGTATTAATAGAAACAATCCTACTTTTTATATCTACTTCCGAAGAAAGATTTAGAGTATAAATGAATACATAAACACACACACAACAACTACATGAACAAATACACACACATAATTGAAGTATAGATCAATGAAACATTGATAAATTGATAGAATAAAAGAATAATTCATCTAAACTCTTAAATATTATAAATATAAAGATAAGTTATTATTCTCTTGAGCCCATAATCACTGTGAATGAGAACAGATTTTTAAGTCCACTCTTTCTTCCTCATTCTTAAAGGAAATTTATATGGTTCCATTATACACTTGCTTCTCCACTATTTTGGGAGGAAATGGTACTTTTAGATTCACATAAGTTTCTTGAAACTAGGACAAAAGCATTTCTGTCACTGGCTTCAGATATGTTGTGCTCATACATAGGAACACATCAAACCATGTTAAAATAAAATGTTAAAATAAAGTGGTATTTACTTGTGAGTGAGCAGGAGAAATAAAGAACTCACACTGGCTTCAAATTCATGTGTTCATTTGTTAGTGTATGTTTAAAAAATCATTTCATTTTAGATCAAAACTTATTGCATTTAGTATAATGTCTGTATCGTCTGACTTGAGATGGCACACTTTCCCACGACTGATACTTTCTTAGAGGCTCTCCCCGTGATACTCTAATTCTACTTTGATTTTTACAAAGTAAAATGTTAGAAAGGTTGTCACAAGGACTTTTAAAGTACTTACATGATGGTTTCGTCATTTTTAAATTACCACTTTTATCTCAGTAAAATGGAAACCTCTCCCAACTTTTATAGAATCGTCTGTATGGAGCAATGCCATATTCTGCCTCCTCTCTCAGCATGTTCATACATTGTGTTTAAAGGGGGATAACGTTTGAAATGTAAACAAATAAAATGATTAATAAAGAAAAAAAGAAACAAATAAAGGGTTCGCATAGAGTCTCTTAATTTTTTTAAAGACTTTTGGAATTAGCTGGAAGATGACTCCCTAAAAGCAGAATTTCGGAAAAGCTTTCAGTCCTCCAGCAGTGCCAACCCCCAAACTTGGCAGATGTCTAATTATTATTGCAGTTTTTCAAATAGACTTTTTATGACTCACCAAGACTATGAAATCAGTTCCATTAAAAGACCTCCTGTATTATGATGTCAGAATACCCTGATTTATATGCTATCTTCTGAGAGTCGTGTGCCTAATCAGCCTTTGCCACAAACATAGCAATACATCTTGTTCTCATAACTCGTTCCGGCTCCACACTCCATCCCCTCTTCCACCCACTCATCAGAGCCACAGAGGCAGTAAATATCAATTGTTCCCTGTAAGAGGTAGATAGAATAATCATATTTCCAGGAACTATTAGCACAGCTTATGCCACCAAAATCCTTTTGTAGTAAACAAATACTTAACTTCTTTTATACTATAAGGCAAGTACAATGTGTGATACAGTCCTTATCTAAAGATATTGATTAAAATACTATGAAATCAGTACCCTGTAATTCCAAGGTCAGCAAACATACAGTTTTTTGTTGTTGTTGTTGTTTTTTGAGTTTTTTTTCCCCCTTAGGATTATTCTCTGAAAAGATCACATGCTTTTAGAAATAAAAGGTGTGTGAAACTTAAATCTGCTTAAAATGTACAAACTATTAGAGTTGATACTGCACTGTAAGGATAAATTTGAGTTTCCTTCCATGGACTTTGTAATAAAGAAAAGCGTTTAAAGTGTTCTACTGTCAGAGTATGAAAATACTGAATCCATGGTAACACCTAGAATTAGGCAGAAAGAAGATACCCATGAAGAAAACACAATAGAATTAGATAGAAAGAAGGAGAAATCATACCCATAATATCGAAATGCCCAAAAATTTGGGATTATATTTTTCAGTGCTAGAAACTGAACCTGGAGTCTTGTACCTGCTAGCTTGGTGCTCTACCACTCTGCTGCATGCTCAACTGTTAGATATTGAATATAGTTCCCCAGCAACTTATTTCCTGCATCTAATGTGTCCTTTGAGCACAGAACAAGGGAAATCTAATATCAGGGTGGCTCAATCACATTCCCATTATATTAAAGAGAGTCACAAGCTTACATGGCTTCCTCCAAGAACCTTGCACACTGTGTTTTCTAAATTGTAGGTGATATTTTTCTAAAGACATCATGTGGGGCATAGATTATATATAGAACTTAGTACGTATTATTAGTTTGTTTATCTAAAAGACAAGTTTGAAAGAGGAATTCTACTAGATAGTCTACCTCTTTTTCTTTCTGTGTGAGACAAAAATACATAGCAGTCTAAATAATTGAATGTTCTTCTCCAAGAGACCCAGATACACAGGATAGACAGCCCATAACTTCTGAAAAGTCCCAGATCAACATTAATGAAACATGGGCCTGAGAAGGATTGAGATAACATATTTCCAAAGGCTATAGTCTAAATCACTCTGGCATTGTGAATCATAATACTAATTTCACACATGCTGAAGCACCATTCTACTAACTGTAAGTGCGGTATATTTAACAAGGCACACACATATTTGCTAGAGCAGAGAATTGTTTACTAATCGTTTGCTATAAATACATTAATACATTAATGCTGGAAGTTTTTATTATATGTTTGGGAGGCTGAAGAGTTGATTCAGTGGTTAAAAGAACTTACTGCTTTTCCAAAGGACCCAAGTTCAGTTCCCAGTTCCCAGTTTCCGTATAGAATTTCACAGCGATATGTAACTCCAAATCCAGCATATGTGAGACTCTCTTTCTGGTTTCCACAGGTACCAAACATGCACAAAGTGAAAATATATACATGCAATCAAAATACTCACACATCCAATAAATGAATGGAAAGACAGATAGTCAGACAGACAGATAGATAATAGATAGGAGATAGATAGATAGATAGATGATAGATAGATAGATAGATAGATAGATAGATAGATAGATATTTTTAAAGGTTATTATTTGTTTGAAACCTAGCACCTAGAATAATTGTAAACTCAATTGGAATATTGGATATAAATTGAAGGAGAATTTGCTCTCAGAAAAGAAGACAGCAGAACAGAAAATCACATCAAGTAAGTCGGGACCATGTGAAGACATTGGGTCTGAGTAATGAGTTAAGATAAAATAATAGCTTATATATTCCCAAGGAACAATTCACAATGGAATATCAGTAAGCCAAGCTTAGAAGCTACTGAGAGCCACTCACTGCAGAACTTTAAGGAGAGATGATATCACCTGGCTGAGAGAACAGAAACCATATAGATCTCAAAGAACAATACAGGAGCCTAGTAAGCTAAGAAAGTAAACATTTATCTAAGAAAGCCAAAAGCTAATAATAAGAAAAGAATAAGTAACTAACTAGAGGTGCACAACAAGTACAGAACAGGTTATTTTTAAAAGAGGAAGAATTCACAGAAGATGGCCACTAGGAAAACAAGTGAACAGATTTGTCTTACAGTGAAGAAGCAATCAGCACTAATGTATTATTGGGTTCATGGTGTAGAAACCATTGTAGTGATTTGAATAGAAATTGCTCCCCTGTGTTTGAATGCTTAGCCCCAAAGGAGTGGCATTATTAAGAGGTATGGCCTCATATGTATGTATGTATGTATGTATGCATGTATGTATGTATGTATATATGTATGACCTTGTATGTATGGCCTTCTTGGAGGAAGTATGTCACTGCTGGGGAGGGTTTTGAGGTTTCATATGTTCAAGATAGCTCCACTGTGGCTTTCACTTCTGCTGCCAATTTATGAGAGAGTGGGGGAGGAAGAAAAGAAAAAGAAAAGGAAAGGAAGATATACTGAATGGGCTTAGGGAGGGGAAAGGAGAGTAAAAATGTAATCTTTCAAAATTCAAAATAAATTTTTCAAATAAAAAAGATACGTATGTTACACAAATACTTTAAATTTTCATATTTTAAAAGCAGAATTTGATAAATGAACCTTACCAATATTGAAAAATAATAAAAACAAAATGGTGTATAACTGTCAGCTTTTTCTCAAGCACCATGTCTCCTGCATAACACCATGCTTCCCACCACGATAATATACTAAACCTCTGAAACTGTAAGCCAGACCAATTAAATGTTTTTCTCTATAAGAGTTTTCATGGTGTCTCTTCACAGCAATAAAAACCCTAACTAAACTAATCACTTTCTCATTAAAATAAGACATACATTCATGTACTGACGTTGAACAGGGTCATAGGCTGGAGGTTCTGGTAGAGTGTATAAATTTGGAAAAAGGCTGATGACTTGAAAAAAATTAACAAGTATTTTTGGAGATTTTATATGGTAGCCCTCAAGTAATTAAGGAATAGGTGATTATTAAAAAATGAGTTACTGCATGCTGGGATCTCCCCTTGAAACCACAACAAAAAGTAACTTATTGTTGTTTAACTCTTACCTTAAACTATTACATACCTATGAGTGGCATAGTTCAGTTATCACAACAAAATAAATGAGCCGTTCCTATTTGCCACAAATACTCCCGAGAATTCCCTATATTAACCTGACAATTAGTTTTCCATCCTAATTTTTAAACTTTCATAACTCTGTTTTATAGATTTCTTTTAGCAATTAGGATGTCTGGTCACAAAAATGCAAGAAGAATGCTTTTGTTGGTATGGCTAGCACAAAACCAACATAACACTTTGACTTCTTGTTGACCAGTGTGATTGGCATTCTCATCCCAATTCACTTAGCATACTCTCAGATCTGACCCATGCTCTGGGGTTGTTTGGAATAGATAGCTTGTAAAATTTTAATTTTTAAAGACATTTTCAGCTGCTTAAGAAACGCACCACTAGAAAAATGTAGAGACCAACTTCTCTTCATAGATTCCTTACATTTACCATGGCCCTGTCTACCTTATGTCCTTCACAGTTTTGTTTGTTTGCTTGTTAGGTTTGCTCCCAATGCTTGGAAATATGTAAATTTGTAATCACCAAATGCTATGACTTTTAAGAGGACTATATGAGAATGTAAGGTTAGCAGGGTAAGGAGTGAGAAGACAGACGGATTAATTCCAAGTGCACACAATCTAGATACATTGTATACTTGTATGAAGTGGTTAAAATAAATAGCAAAAGTAATTTTACAGTGGTATTGACTCTGTTAACGTTAAATGGGCTTTGGCATCAAATACCTATGTTCTGCTCTGTTCTCCACCTCTCAGATATTAGAAAAGTTACTGTCCTCTTTTGAATCTACTAGAATAATAAAATTTGTATATCATAGAAAATCCCATATCAGTACTCGTGACACTGTATGTTCTTATATCTCTTACATCACTTGTCTGGAAGTATAGAGTAGATAGATCCCTGTTAAAGGCTGGCTCCTCTTCTTTGTGCTCCTTTTTTTTTTGCGGGGGGGGGGGAGGAGACACATGTTTACTTTAGGCATGTTTTATGACCAAAGTATCATGTGGTAATTAGAGTCTGTCTCACCAGCTTAATAAACTGGGGTGCTTTGCAGAAGAGTGATCATCAAGAAAACCTAGAAGAAAAATGATCAACACTAGAAAGAGAAAAAATGAAATTGTTTTATTCTCATGCCATTTTTAAAATTAGACATCCTGCCTATCTGTTCCTGGGACTACTATACTTGGCCCAAGACTATTTCCATGGCTGGGCTAAATAGCAAGCAGATCTGTCTAGAAAGGCTGGCAAACCTGGTAATGACTTACAGAAGGGGACTGAGGTGCCTGCTTGTCTGAATAACTTTAAAGACTTGGCAGATGAGTCTCAAGGACATGTGAATTGTCGTCCTCAGAAACTGAGACGATAGCTAATGACCTCTGAAGTACGCTTTCGTTCTTGAGTCTATGAGAGCACAGTTTTAGTTTACCTTAGTATGATATATTTTACATATGATGTGAATATGATTCTTTCTAATTGCACAGAGCATTCCTGCCAAGGATGGCTGTGGATGGGGCTTCTTACTGTCTTCTGTACAAGGCCACGGCCCTGCCTGTTGTTTAAATTAGCCTTTCATGCAACCACTAACTCACGTCCAGCGCTGATTCAAGCCAGAAACAGTAATTTTATTTATATGATGTCTTGCATAGAGGGCAGGCTAGTAAAAGAAAAACAAATCTGGAATGGACAATGGATTAAATCAAAGCTGCTTTGTACTAGGGATATATCCAGTGCTGTATGGGAGAGACTCTCCACAGAGGTTTAGAGTGACTCCGACCATATTAATTATCCAGCAGACGGCTTATCCGTTTTCAGAGACGTCAGAACAATGCTTAGTAAACTTAAGTCTCGGTGTAATATCGTCCAGCTGAATGATGCAGAGCACGACGGCTTTAGCTGACATGTTGCTGGTTTTTCCAAAAGCATTTTCGAGGCAATATTTCATCAGATAGAATCAGTTCAGACAGTTCAAAAGTTCAACATAAACATACTTCATAGATCCTTTCGAGACGCTGAAGGAGAGGCTGAGTGAGAGAAATACTTATATCTGACTCCATTGGGATGGTAAAACACACACAGTGGATTAAGTACATTTAGCTCCTGTCTCCTTTAAGATTCCTTCCCTTGCCTTATTCCTCTAAATGATGTCACTGACAGAAAACTGCATTTTATAGCAGAGGTAAAGGAGACTGACTTGGTGGTGGGGTTAGCAAAAACATGTTGCCACTTATCGAAAGGAAACCAAAAACCCGCTTTCATGAATGAAGTCATAAGTAATCTTGCCTGATGGGAAGGAGTCGGTTGAAAGTAGTATTTTAAAGGACTCTGGGTTTTTGATGGATGTTAATAACAGCATGAGAGAAAGCTCTTCCTAGTCAAGGTTTTGCTTTATGCTGTCCAAGGATCTAATCTTTCACAGTGAGACATTTTGCTGGAGCAGAGGAAGTTTCTCCCAGGGAGAATTACTGTGACAGGCTTGTCTTTGTTCCTTGGGGGAATGCTATCGGAATAGGCTGTGTAAATACATCCTCAGATTGGGCATTTCGATATGATGGTAGTGATGCATGCAGTGCTGTCTCGGGTCCCATTTCTCCTGGAGTCACTGTGTTTAGAACAGTAGCATCTAAGTGATCTAAATAGCTCAATGAATGCTTTTCTCTGGTTGGATTGATGGTGAAAAACTTTTAAATCCTTGGCTCTTTATATGCTTTCAGAGTAGCATGGTGAGCCTGGGCTGCCAGATGACAATGTAAATGAAATTTCTACTGCACTTCCTGCAGATGGCCTCCCGCTCCTCCTAACCCTATTAGCTAATCACCAGGGATGCTATTCTTTGAGTCAGATTTGATTAAAACTGTCGGGAAGTCATTCCCAACAAGCACTAAAAATTCATTCCCATCCTAAAATGCATCCTTGAGCTTCAAGCAGACAACAGACATAATATTCTGGCATTTTAGGGATGTTAAAGGCATGTGTTAGGAAATAAGGTTTTATCTAAAAGCCAGTAGGAAGGCGGAGGAATAGAGGTTTATGAGCTAAAGGAAAGTTTAAATGTAATTTAATTTGAAAACAAAAATGTATTTTTTGTCGTTAGATGAGAAGACTGTAAAGAGATTTGAAGCATTCCTCTGTCTATTTCAAAGAAATATAATCATATATACAGAACAAATTTCAGAAATATTTCAACTTATCACTGTAGTTTATGGTTAATTATGGAAATTTAAGAACATTAGAAGTTATCGTATCATCGGGAGGTTTTATTTTTCTTTTTAGGATTATGAAAGTTTCTGCGAAGGTGGATTCAGAGATGTGCATATTGTTCAAAGCCTCTTAGAGGTTTTTTTTTTAAATATAGATCTATCACACATATATCCAAAATAAGAAAGAAAAGAAAGCTACTTGAAAAGGAAATGGGGAGCCAGGAAGATTGTTTAAATGATGAAAACACTTGCTGTGCAAGTTCTACAACCTGAGTTCAGTCCCTGAAGTTTTACATGAAAGAAGTCAGCTGCAGCCATAGTGGCTTGCATCTGCAATCCCAGCACTAAGGTGGGGAGATGGGAGGTGAAGAGGAGCACAGGCCAGTGAGAGTCTTGCCTGTGGAGTACAGTTCCAGAAATACTGAGTACAGAGAGACAGAGACACGTACCTCAAAAGGTGGAAGATGTGAACCAACTCCTAAGAAATCTGTACTCTAACTTTACATGAACAATAGGTCATATATATGCCTACAAACACACACACACACATGCACATATGTGCAAAACACATACACACCACATACAAGCATAATAAATAAATCTTTCTAAAGATTAACTATAAAGTGCCAATGACAAGAATCCTGCCAATATGACTGCCCTAATTTTCAGAGTTTGAATAACATGACCACTTGAATGATGAAGTTCTTCATGGAATAGATTTTAAAGCACATGCAGAAAGTAACGAGAAAGCAGTCCATTCGTATCATAACATTTCTGAAAACAATCACCTTGATTTGAATATTATACTCCCTATACTGATATACCAGGTCAAAGTTCACTCTAGCACTTGTAAATTACAATTGTATCTCAATAGAATCATACATGGACACACACCCACAGTGATTTAAGGTGTATAGAGGCAAGGCAACTATAAATAAGAACATTCACTGACCAGTACTGATGATCAGTAAACATCTCTAGAATCACTCCTAATATGTAAAGATTAGACACATTCATTACAGAAGAGAGCTAAACTCTTCCATTCCAGCCTATAGAGGCAGACGGAAGAGAGCAAACATCTTGCCAGCAATTATGAGAGATGCTGTAATTTTCCTTTCCAATGCTCCCCTGACCTCATCTAACCTCTTAACCTGCCCCCTACATTATTCAATACACACAGCCCCATTTATCCTATATACCCAGACATGAGTTGATGTAAGTTGTTCAGGTTGAATTCCTACAACAGTGCTTATTTTCAATAAGAATCAAGACTTAGTAATAACATTGTGTACAGGAAAACTACTGTTCCTCCTTTAATACAGCTAGCACAATGAAGGATATATAAATATTTTTGAGAATATTAATAAGGGTTAAATCAAGGCAAATATTTGTTAAGCACTGTATATTTTCTTTGAACATTGATAGTGATGGAGAAAAAAAAAACATTTGTGTACTGCTCCCAAGGAATGGCATCTTCTTTCTAGTTTATGAATAGCTTGTGAATATTGCCTACAGCAGAAGAAATAAATTGATGGTTTTATCTAATGTAGACATTAATAATTTATATTTGTTGAATCTTAAAATTCCTTTAAGCTATTTCATATATAATACCCACATGAATATTACATGTTATCAATAAATAAGTGTTTGTCAAATGTCTGGATAGTACAGAAATGTTACAATAGAAGACACATGAAAATGGATAAAATGATCTATACCCTCAGTGAGTCTTTTGTCTTTTCTTTAGTCAACAATATCTACATTGGAGAAATTAAACAATAATTCTGTATTAATAATGATACTGACTGGGTTTGTACTACCAGGATCCAAATTCAGTCCAAGAGCACGTGAACTATCATGCCACTATTCCACATACACATCTTCCTTGGCATGTTGATATTTTACTTCAGAGAGTTCACACCTGATTAAGCCCCCTGATTTCTGGCACAAGCCCTATAGCACCTTCTAGAACATTGAAAGTTAGCCAGTGCGAAATAGTTACAGCTCAGTTTCGGCTCTAATTCAGCACATTTGATAACAATGGTATGTGGTATCTTTGGGACTAGGTTCTTAGAATCTATATTTCTGGTAGACAGTCAAGCAGAAAGATGAAAACCTGAATTGTCTGGTTAACCTCTTGTGGTCCTTTAACCAACAAATCCTATGGCACTATCTCATACTGTGGACCAGAGATTTTCTTAGTATCCTATTGCTTTGAGAAATAGCATTATCTAGCCATGAAAGACATCTCCTGACATTCATGGATGAAGGGGGGTCTTGGGGGTTTTGCTGAACTACTAGCTACTAATATATTCTGGGAGAGATAGCCACTGTCTTTTGTTGTGTTTATACTGATGACCCCATAGGCTTCAGAGGATAGTTCCAAAACTATAGTCACACAGGTGGACTTGGTCTGTGGGTCACAAGAAAAAAAAAAAGATATTAATGTGGGAAAGAGGTGTAATGAAGAGGGAGGTGAAAGGAGAGGGAAGAGGACGAATAAAGACTGAAAGAATTTTTTAATAAACTGTACATGTATTAAAGCATCAACAAATTTAATTAATGAAACATTTATGTATGATCATACAAAAAAATATTCTTGCTGAGAGTTAACAGAAATGTTTTCTTTCTCCAAGCCCATAGGGTCTTACTGCCCAAACATAAAGAAGATTAATATTAAACATACATGAGATGTAAAATACAGAAATGAATACAGTGATATATTTGATCACATGTATACATTTTCAGTATTCAAGATTAATAATGGTATTTAGATACTTATCCACGTGTACAATCATATCTGAAAGAGACGTTAGGTGACTTGAGATATTTCTATTAAATGTAATAATAGTTCTCTCAAAATATCCTTTCTCACAAATCATATCTTTCTTTTATTATTTTTCTAGTTAATTCATTTGTAGATCTTTTTTCTTGTTTTCCTTATCCATCAAATAAGTAAATAATTTCTTCTCTTTTTTTTTTCAGAATTGAAAGTGCCCCTGGATTTGGTCTTAAATAGTACTCAGCTGATTTACTGGGACTCAGATCTAACACGAAGTATTTATCCCGTTTCGAACTATATTTTTTCCCAACTGTCTTCAGAGTTCATCTCCCAGAATCACATTTAAAAACACTGATCAAATCCTATGCAGCAAATTGCCTTTCCTAACGGATGTCTGAGGTTGGAGCATCTGAGATAAGATAGTAGAATGTGACACGATCTATCCCAATTTGTCTGCAGAAATCATCACCACAGGATCAATGACCACCACTAATGGAAATATGGTTCCAATTCTCCCTTTGACAGATGGTCTAGCCTGTACTCCCAAGAGATAGGCTTTCCTCTGCTAACCTTTTCCCTTTAAATGTGCTGGTTCACAAGACCAATTTAACAACTGTATGACCCTGTTGATGTTATTGTAAAGAACCACATCTGCTTTGATACAGAGTTTGTGTTTTTTCTACAAACTGTGTGTGTGTGTGTGTGTGTGTGTGTGTCTGTAATACTTTCTACCAAAACATGTATAACTTTGCAAGAAAGTACTTTCAGCTCAGAATTCAGTGTAGTTATTTCAGATCCAAAAGAAAAACATTCAGAATTCCAACATGTCTCTCCCCTGTGACACAACTAAGACCTGTTATCCATCAATGGTCACACAGATAATTTAGTATAAGGTGGTTAATTGTTTCAATAGAATATAATGGCCCTATCTTTAACGATGACATAATTCAATCAAAAAGGATTTGGGGTCATCCATTAGGCTGTCAAAAATCACTTTCCTTTTCCTGCCGCTCAGCCCACAACACTTAAGTACTCAACTTGACAACCAAAGTAAGCTGCAAATCAGGTCCAGCCTTAGCAGCATTCCAGAATGCCCCTGCCCCCAGAATTGAGGATACCAGTTCTAAAAATCCCCAGGTTACTTTGGCTACTACTCAGGCAATTTATCTTATATTTTATTTTTATACCTATATATCCCATACATATCTGCTTGAAATATTTCTTTTTCTCACACTTCCCAGCTGTCTAGACTTTAACTCTCCTAGTTCCGTATCTTACAAGTCTCTTCTCTTTCTTACCTGAGAAGAGATCATAATTGGAAGTAGACTCTTTGAAATCAAAAGTGCGAATGTGTTTTACATTCATTCACTTTAGAGCCACATGGTGATTGACTTAGAAACAATGTCTAATTTAAGGGGGCAGCACTCTGCTGTCCAAGCAAGTTGCTGTGTTCCAGTGGCCCTTTTACAACAGTGGGTGACCACAGTTACAGATTTGATAGATTGTGTCAAGAACTGAAACAAATACATTTCTAGTGTACATACAAAAATGATAGATCACAACTCATCAGAAAATAATAATTTTACAGAATCGAATGTCTTTAGTAGAGTGAATTCTTTAGATATGTACCTATACTTATACTTGCGATTGTAATTTGAGCCTAGCATATTCAACTTGGTTGATATTGCTGTTCTTCCTATGGGATTGCAAATGTGTGGTATTTAGTTTTTGATCGACTATTTACTACTGCATACAGGAACATTAGCAGTTTTCTCTGACACAACTGACTCATTCATAAAGGATTAATGACAGAGTACCACTTAAGAGATTTAAGAATCCAATCAGGTGATATGAATAGAGCACTCTTCGAAACACTTGGCAAAGATATTAGGCAGCAGCAAGTCACAGTGAAGTATCCTTATACTGAGCTAACAATTCAGTCGTAGTCAGGAGCCATTTCAGTGGAGTCCAGAACTGTGAAGAATTAATCTACTGTAACTGGAGAGTTTAATACAAGCCATAAAGTATGTGGGGGAAGTCCTATATAAATTAACTAAGGTTGTGCCTGAAGAAAGGGATTGGTAAGACTGGCTATAATAACTGAGCTAAACTATCAGTTTAAATTGTGCTAAATTGAGATTTTTACAGAATTCTCCCTATGTATTCAGTCTTGTGTATATTGATTTTGAACATACTCGCCTATCATTTTCAATTGAGATGTTTAAATATTTGGGTTTTTTGGTTGGTTGGTTGGTTGGTTGGTTGGTTGGTTGGTTGGTTGGTTGGTTTTTGTTTTGTTTTTTAAACAAGGGTAGACCATTAGTCAAATGTTACTGTAAGGACAACTACCGATTCTCCTTTGTTTGAGACTAGTTTCCTGGGACAGAGTATCACTTAGCACTAAAACCATGAGTGACTCAGAAAACCTAGGATTCTTAATCAGCCTAGACTCTTCGATACCCTTTCTGAAGATAGGACCCCCTAACCAGACCTAATGACTTAATGTAGTCCTCTTGGTATAAGCATCTCCATTGTGTATACTAACGCCATTCAAATTCATTTAGTGTTTGTTATAGCTGAGCAAGACTCATATCCACCTGATTTCTTAACCTTATTTTGGATGAGGGACTGAATATTTACATTACTCTTCTTTCTTATATGGAATTACTTTCTTCAACTCGTCACCAAGAATATTATTAAAATAGCCATGCATAAAAAAAAGAGAATTTTAGAATGACAGTGATATACTTCACATAGTAGATACTTTGAGAACAACTTTGATGACTACATAAAATATTCTCCATCAGAAATCTCAACACCTACCAGCCAGGACAAGGACGGGTCTGTGATACATCTTCATAATGGCTGAGGGGAAATCAGGAGCAGAAATCCTGGAGAACAGACGTGGGCTCATTATGTATTAAAAACTTAGCTTCTTTTAAAATAAGAACCAGACTGAGGACTTAGAATGGGTGATAAAAAGTCTGAAAAGGAAATGCTTCTGTAAGTCAAAAGTGGTATGTTTCCAGGTGCTGGGAAGAGCCCACAGATGAATAATCCCTAGAAAAATTAAAGACGAAAGTGTTTCAAGTTGTAGCCCTCTCCTCATGAAACAAGCCAGCCCACACCTTGTGGATTATCTAATCAGCAATGCTTGTTAAAATAGACTTAGCCTCCACTCCTTTTTCTCTTGGGAGGACATTTTCCTTGCCTTAGTATTTGCTGTCTCTTGATATATTTGTTTTTAGATGTCTGTTTTGGTGATGCTATGGTTCAATATCAAATCAAGGTTCGTGTTTGTCAAGTTGTTTTATTTTGAAACACAACCTTTAAGACATGGATGTCAGAACATTTTTGTTTTGAACTTTCTTCAAGACTTGCAAACTATTTGGGAGATTGTAGATTCTTTTCCACTCGAGGAGTTTATTTTTAATTTGCTCATATTTTTTTAATTAAAACATGGTCATTTAAAAAGTTTGGACAGCATATCTGTCAGCAGTTAGCCAAATGAAGTCAAGAAATCCCTGTATTCATTTACTTTCCCTTTGAAGCCTAAGAAATTTACAAGAAGCAAAAATAGAGTCCAAACACATGACCATTGCCATTTAGAAAATAATGTGAGATTTTCAAGAGGCAAAGTACATGAAGGTACACATATGAACCTAAAAAAATTGTATTTAGTATTTTACTTTAATAATAAGCTATGGTGTAATTGATCATGCAGAACAATATTTTATTATTACGTTTATGTACTTACCCTAGATTTTTCTTTTATATTATATTTTTATTATTTTAAAATAATTTCTAATTTTTGACTTTGATATTATTTTGAAAATATTTTACTTATATCCTTCCCCTAACCTAAGTCCTTCCAGATCCTTTCCCTCTTCCTATTCATCCAACTTTAAGTATTTTCTCAAAAAAACTAAAACCCAGTACAACAGCAAAATGCCCCAACCCTGAAAAACAAAATAAGACAACACTCCGAAAGAAAACAAAAACAAAACCCACCAAACTGTAAACAAATAAATGTCCATACAGAAACAAATTTCTGAAGTTCATTATATGTTGGTCAACTGTTCCTAAACATGACGCCTGCACTGGAGAGTTGATAGAGCCAGAGTCCTCCATTAGAGAGAACTGGTTTTTCCTCTACCAGAAATTATAAGTGGCAATTAGGTTGTTAACTTTTACCCTAGTGGCTAGGTTTTCATTCATTCATTCATTCATTCATTCATTCATTCACTCATTCACTCACTCACCTATTTATAAATATAACTAAACAATATGTAATAAGATAAAACAAAAGCCATCACATTGAAATTACACAAGACAAACCAGCAAAAGGAAAAGAGTTCAAGAGAAGACACAAGAATAAGAGATCAGAGCAATTGCATACTCAGAAATCCTGTCAAACTCCTAAACTGGAAGCCATAATGCAAATGCAGAGGGCTGATGAAGATCCATACAGGTCCTGTGCATGCCAGGAGTTCATATGAGCTTTCCTCATGTTGATTTAAAGAATCTTGTTTTCTTGGTGTCTTCCATCCCCTCTGGCTCTTACATTTTTTTCTGCCTTCTCTTCCATGATTACCCTAGTTTTTAAAATCTATATATTCACATTTATTTTATTGTTCAAAATCAATAACGTCCTTTCTTCTTCCCTTGTCTCTTTCTTAAATACAATCAGCAAGCCATTAGATAGTCATAGCCAGGAAAAAGAAAGGTCTCACAGGGATGAAGTATGCCAGGACTCTGAGAGGGTGATGAAGCCAGCCCTGTCAATGAAAGACATGTGACATGTGGCTGCCCAAGATGACATGGAAGGTAAGGGCTCTTTCTGCCAAGCCAGATGATCTGAGTTGGATCTTGGGAATTCACATGCTAGAGGGAGTGAACTGACTCTCACACCAAAACTCTCAACTTACACACACACACACACACACACACACACGAGAGAGAGAGAGAGAGAGAGAGAGAGAGAGAGAGAGAGAGAGAGAG
>NW_021620841.1:1470109-1497965 GCF_004785775.1 Grammomys surdaster
AGAGAGAGAGAGAGAGAGAGAGAGAGAGAGAGAGAGAGAGAGAGAGATGAAAATAAAACCCAAAGAAGTTTAACTCAGAACTTGTCCCTGACAGGCTCATGTCCATATTATAATGCTGATTGCCTTTAGTCAAACTTTAAAAATTCTTAATCTTTAACCATCCCAAGACTCTTTAAAACTACAAGGATCAAAGTCTTTTCTGAGACTCAAGACATCTTAACTCAGAGCTTATCAGAATTTTAAAACATATGCATATTTCTAATAAACACTAGCAAAGAGTATATATTCCCATTCCAAAAGAGTATGAGGGGCACACCAACAGCAAGAAACATGACTGAAATAAAAAGTAAATGTAACAAACACCAAACCCTGTTGCTTGAGTCCAGTGTCAGAACACTTGGGCTTTACCTGTATTGTCTAGAGGGGTACCTAATGGCTCCATTGTTATAGATCTGTAGTGTGAAGTCCATGGGTCTTCTAAAGTCGACTGGAACTATTCTATGTATAGAAATTTCCTGGACAGATAGATCATGGAAACAGGCATTTCTTTTCTTTCTTTCTTTCTTTCTTTCTTTCTTTCTTTCTTTCTTTCTTTCTTTCTTTCTTTCTTTCTCTCTCTTTCTCTCTTTCTTTCTTTCTTTCTCCTCTCTCTCTCTCTCTCTCTCTCTCTCTCTCTCTCTCTCTCTCTCTTTCTCTCTTCCTTTCTTTCCTTTTCAATTACTACTCTTGTGTTCACCCTTTCCCACAATACTTCTGCCATCCCCCCCGCTCCTTTTCTACTCTGAGAAAGTAGGGACCCATTGGGAATGCTCCTGGTACTTCAAGTCTCTCTGAAGCTAGACACTTCCTCTTCCCTTTAGGCCAGACAAGGCAGCCCAGCTAGAACATATCCTAAATATAGGTGACAGCTTTTGGGATAGCTCCCATTCCAGTTTTGGGGATCCACATGAAGAGCAAACTGCATCTCTGCCACATATGTACAGGGAGGCCTATGTCCAGCCCTGTACGTGCTTTGGTTGATGTTTCAGATTCTGAGAGCCCAGAGTTTCCAAGTTAGTTGACTCTGCATGTCTTCATGTAGAGTTCCAATCTCCTTCAGGACCCCCCAGTTCTTTCTCCTATCCTTCCACAAGAGTTCCCAGGCTCCATCTACAGTTTGGCTGTGGGTGTATGCCTCTGTGTGAATCGGTTGGTAGAACCTCTCAGAGGACAGTCATACTTGACTCCTGTCTGCAAGCATACCAGAGTATCATTAATAGTATCAGGGACTGGTGCTTGAACATGGGATGGATCTCAAGACAGGCCAGTTATTGGTTGGCCATTCTCTCAGTCTCTGCTCCAGCCCCAATCCCTGAATTTCTTGTAGACAGGATAAATTTTGGGTCAAACGTTTTGTGGGTGGATTGGTGTTCCGATTGCTCCACCAGGGTTCACAGGAGGCAGCCTCCCCAGGCTCCATATCCTCAATGCTGTGAGTCCTTTTCGTTTAAAGATTCACAGATACACTATTAATGTCCTCATTGTTTATTAATTCAGTGAAGTGTGCAGTAAAACTAATCATTGCATGGTATAAGCAATAGTATAACTTACATGGTATTTTCCATCTCATTCACAACTCTAAATGCTGTGCCAGTCCACTCATAAAATCACAGTAAATGATATTTTTTTGCCCTTTGCCATCTACACTGGCTTCCACAGGTTAGCTTTCTTTTTCTTCAAGGATGATAACGTATTACAACAGTTGGTGTTCATAAATGCTCTGTGGAAACACTATATAGCTATAAAACTCAAACAAGTTGTATGAAGTATGCAAAAGGTCATGTGCTCATTAAAATTCAGTTGATATCAATTAATGTTGTAAATCGCATGTAATCTTGACACTGCAGCCTCAGGTTTGAAATTGAAAGTATAAAATTACATGTACGAGTTTGACTGGCTGCCTGCCAACTTGATTTTTTTTTTAATTTCAAGCAAGAGAAATCATCTATCCAACCCACAAATGCTAGTGAAAACATTTCTCAGTGAGCCTGCATGGATACCACACTGATAATTCCTTGCTTCATTCACCACTGAACAAATATCGACTGTGTTAGTCATTGTTGAAGGCTATGGTGCTATTACAAAAGGATACCGAAATGAGATGAGATTAGACCTCTGTGCTTAGAACTTTCATAAGTTCTTTTTGAATCCAATATGCTTGCAACACTTATCCACTTTTATAGAATTATTATAGGCAGAATGTATCATGAAGTCAGCTTGCATCTTCTTTGGGGGAAAAAAATCCTATTTTAAGCATAAAATGAAATCTTTGGTTGCTAAGATACTCAGTCTTATTTTAGATTTAATTATGGCCAATGGATGCTATTTAAGTATGGGTATGATATAAGCATGCTTTAGCTTCCTTTATATAGGGTACATATATTATTGAAAATTAATGTTCATCAAATTAAAGAATGAATATCTTAAAAATATGTCTTCTCTAAAAGTGTAACTTCTTAGTCATGATAGTAGTATATTTAATCCAACTGAAAGACTGTTACTATTTGGCAATTTTTATTAATGTTTACAAATAAAAATAAGTATTGTACTGTTTTGGGTTACTTGTCAATTCTAAAAAATGTTTTAAGAATAGAGAAAGTGGTCAAGTTTTGCTAATGTCTTGATATTGGAAAGACACTTTGCATAGGACATGACTGCTCGTCCAAAATGGTCCCTGTCAATATGTACCCAAGTTGCCTCTTCCCTGAATGCCAACATTCTCACAAAACAATCAGCTAAGAGGGAGCAAACTGTCCAGAAAGAAGGAAATCATAAAATCCTAATTCAATTAAATTACAAGTGAGACAATAGAAGATGACATTTTAAATTTTAAAATCAATCTCTGCCCACAGCCTTGGAGAAAAAAAAAAACAAACATGATTTCCAAAGTAGATTATCAATTATCCATGCACATTAGTCATAAGACAAGTAAGAGATTCTTCTCCACCCTGATGGCTCATTTCATTAAAAAGAGAACACTTCCAGAATAGGTTATAGTTTTGAAAAATAAGGCCAGCTTCACTTTAGGGCTGGCTCGGTCTGTTCTCAGACAAAGCAGAACCAATGTAGTAGACTCTCTCCAATGAATACTAATCAGATTTGTATATAAACACCGCTACATGCCAATTTCTGGAAGAGTAGAGAACAAATATGTCACTGGAAGTTTTATATTTTTCAACATTAGTGGTGGGATGGGCAGTGGATGAGCAAAGGGACTCTTCTATTAGGAGTTCTGAAGTCCTCAAGGAAAAGAGATAAAAGTGGCAGTTTTTCCCTTCTTGGAATGTTTTTGCAAGAACGGCCTCCCATAATGTCATTATGACAGAGCACAATTGATGCGGACCCCTCATTTTGATGATCCCTTCTATCTGCTGTCCTTATAAGCTGTGACACCCAGGTCAAAGTGGAGTCACTTTTTCTTGATGTTGTGTTTGAAATGACAATAGGACTCCAATAAAAACTAGAGAACCGGTTTTGTTTATTCTTTTTCTTCATGATAGCTCAGTGTTAAACCAAGGGTGGTGTCAGTGAGACTCCTGAGTCATGAAATTCCAATATATAAAAGCAGATTTTTGTCACTCACCAAGCCACATGGTAATAAGATCAGAACAACCCGTGACTTCTAACAGAAGCACAGCTAAAAGCAATGTAGGCATTGTGTATCTAACACTTTCTTTTTTATTGTTTTTTTTTGTTTTGTTTTTTCTCTCCTTTAATTTGTACTTCATGGTCTTATTTTGTTATAGTCTAACTAGAAGCATATCTGATCTCCAGCAAGTGATGTTTTTATCAAACATTACTTAATCATTTCTTAAGCATATTTGAACAATATACAGTTAGCCTTCCATATCCTCAAGACCTCCCATGTTAAATTCAAGCAACTGAAGTTAAAAAAAAAATGTACTGGGGAAAAACTGTCTGAACTGATCATGTAGAAATTATTTTACGATTATCCCCTAAAGAACATAGCATTTTCATAACATTATTATTGTATTAATTCTTACAAGTAGATAAAGTATATGAAGGATGTACATACAATGTGGACAATTGCTATGCTCTGTTATATTAAAGACTTAAATAGCCACAGACTTCCATGAAACCACTTTTCTGGGGATACTGGAGGACAATTTTATTTAGTTATTTCTAAGAATACTTTTAATAAGCTTCTTTTTTGTGTGTGAAGTTTACATTGATCTGAATTCTATTTCTCTCAAAAACTGTAAAAATGAAATAATTACAATTATTTCAGGCAACAAAATTGGCAGCAAATTTTAATAATAAAAATCATGTAAGTTGACTGCCATTATTTTAACAAAGAACATATATCTAATATATTTTTAGTAGACTTGCAGAGGCATTTAAACAGAAGAATAAAAGAAAAGTGGACATTTACCTTCCAAAATATTTTAGAGCCTATCCTACTCAACTGTCAGCCAGATTCTGTGGATTGTTTACCATTAATATACATGCACATATGTATGTATGTTCTTTAATCTCAGATCTCTGATTCAAACTCAGGTTCTCATATGAATCACGATATTGAAGAACACTTTTACAACAATTTCACTATGCTTACTTACCATAATTTCTATCAAAGTTACAGTGAGGTCAGACATTGCCAACAGGGCCTAGCATCACATAACACACTTTCAGTTTGTAGTGAAGGATCCTCTAGATTATGTTAATTGAAGCAGTAAGATTGATTATAAGTTTGAGTGACATCATAACCTCAGCTGAAGCCCTCAATTAATTGAAAAAAAAATGAGCTGAGTAGAAGTATTCATCATTCTCTGCTTCCTGGATGTCAATACCATGTGACCAGTCATCTCCAACTAATCCAAACCATAACTCCCCAAGCATGATGGGCAGCACACAATCTGCTGCCTAGAGCAAACAATGCTTCCTTCAGTTGCTTGGTCAAGCATTTTCATACAGGAAGAAAAGTAACCAATATACTTAGTGTCATGAAAACAATTGCTTTATAAGGTAAAACTTTGATCACCATATAAAAGAGAGAAATGTCCATGAGTTAACAAATATTGGCACAAGATCATACGCAAATGAGAGCCCATTGCACCAAAATCTGCATTTCTATATTCCACAAATCCAAAGCAAATTTGCAAATCTCCAATATAAGCTATTAATAACCCTATAATTCAATGTTTCTTAAACATAGATTGTTATCAGCAGCCTCTCCTAGAGTCAAACAACCGGGATTCTCATACCCTCTAGTGGTATCATGATGGTTGGTATCATGATGGTTCATACTGGTAAGTCAAAGTTCTATTATTCCCTAAAGAGTAATTAATCACTGAAAAGAAAATGAGAATGGGAAAGAGAACACTAAGTACAGTTAAAACTGACTATTTCCAACTCAATCCATGTGATTCACCCTTCAGAACCATCTCTTCATGTGTGAAATTACAGTCACTCTATGGCAAACACCACAACTCATGCTCTCTCCATTGGTGTCATTCTAACAACACACTACACTTAAATAAAATCGAAGCACAGCACATCTGTTGAAGCATATTGAGCAAAACTGAAACCTGGATCCTCTACAGAGGCTAACTACAAATCAAAATGGTGATCATTTTGCTTAAATTACACCAACCATGGACTTTAAACACACATATTTTGCTGGCTATCTTACTATAGAAAAACCATCAATGATTTTTTTTTCATTATGCTGGTATAGAGGACTTTAGAAATTTAAAATGTCCTTAAGACATTACTGAAGTTAGAAAATAAAAGTAACTCAGGTTGGTTGGTTGGTTGGTGGTTGGTTGGTTGGTTGGTTGGTTGATTGGTTGGTTGTTTTGTGTGTGTATATGTGTTTTAATTCAGGCCTATCTTGCACACATTCCTCTGTTTTTCCTAAACTTTATACTAACTTGTCTTACTATAAACTTTATCGCAAGAGCCTCTCACTTCTCTGTAGAAAAGCCATCCTCTCAGGATTTTTAGCCTTTGTTCACCCCCTACTTAACCCAGCCACTCAGTAAATTTCATCCTACAGTTTCAACAATCAATTTAGGGGTAGCATTTATACCTAAAACATCATGACTATGTTAGATGAGGAGACCTTCTAACATGATTGTTTCCAAGTAAAAATGGATGTAAGTCGGAAGCTCTGGAAGTGAATATGGAAAAGGTTCAGGAGGGGGAACTGTTAGATAAGAGCCTTGCAGATGATAGAGCAGACAGAAGAAATCAAAGACAAGAAACTAAGGGGAATAAGACCTCTTTGAAGACTGGAGACTCAGCCAAACTAGAGAAGAGCTGGACTTCACTATTGAGTTGTTATATTCCTGAAACATTTATGACTGTTTTCTTCTGCTGATAGGATATTGACCAATGAAGATTCTTGACTTCTGTAGATATCTTGATATTTTTATCTGAAAAATAGGTATAATGAAAACAGTATTATCAAGAAAAATAAGTGAATTAAAACATAAAATACCACACTTTCATATTCCAGATGTTTAATAATTTTGCATACACAATAATATAATACATAATAATTCTAATTCTTTAAAAAATAATATGTTTCATCAGAAACTCATGGGTAGGGAAGTCAAAGGTTCCCATTTATTTCAACTTAGTGCCTACTTATTTTTATATAGTAATAGCTATTGTTCAGTGACTTTGTTTAAATCACCTATTGAATCTTCATATTTATACTCATAGGCAAATGCTGTTCTCAGTCTTACTCAGCAAAGCCAATCTTTCCAGTGAATGTCAATGGATGCAAGCATAGATTTATAAGGAGAATCTTTATTAATAGGGATGAGAGATTAAAGCATCATAGGTGGAGAGACTGAGCATAATTCATTTTACATATGTATGAAAGTGTCAAAGATTGAGCTAAATTAAGTAAAAAGGGTTAAATTAAGGATTAAATTAAGGGTTAATTAAGGGTTAAATTTCAGGCATTAGAGTAGACAGGTAGATGTTCTTTTATCACCAGTACTACTAAGTAATAAATATAATAAATACTCATACAGTGTATTCAGTTTATAGTTTGAACCCACAAAGAAGCACCTCTTGGCATAAGCAAATTTAATACACATACCCGACATCAATAGAGTCGATATTTAATAATGACATTTTCAGAAATTAAACATTTTGCAATGCCACTTTATAAGTCGATTCTTTCTATCCTCGGCTAGTCTAACCCTTTAAGCCTATTTGACTCACTCTGATACTTGAACTTGATCCATTGTTTCCCAGCTTTGGCCTTGTGATCTAAAAACACCCACACTTACCAGTCAGTCAGTTCATTCTTCTCACTTCCTCACTTAAACACTATAGCCTACAAAGTCTCTTTCATAAAATCCTTCTATCTCTCATTCTAACACCCAGTGAAATCCCTAAGCCTGGTGAACCACAAGCCTGCACCAGCCTTGTGTTGTGTGATTGCTGCTGCATTAGCCATAGGGAAACAATCATGAGAAATGTGTTAACCAACTCAGTTTTCATGACCACTGATATCATCCAGTCTATTACCACCTTCCCAAACACGGCCTAAAGTCTGTGGACCAAACCTCAGAAACTAGGAAGAAAAACTATCTGTCCTGCAAGCTGATTTCCACAGTGACAAAAGTCAGATTAAGGCAGTTATGGATATTAAATTAGTTGGCTTCGTATATAATTATATATATTTATATACATTTATTATAAATGATCTATTATTTGTATATAATAAATATTTATATATTTATTAATAATATTTAATTACAGTGTCTGGAATATTGTAACTGGTACATGGTTTTGATAAAATAATAGCAACCATCTAAACTAATACATACTTTGTCAATAGACTTCATTCTAGCTATTACCTAATATTTCTAGGTGGTGCCATGTATTTGGATTAACTATTGAATTCATATAACTCAGTCTTTACTGCCTCAGTAAAGTTGCTCCTATCCCAGCCAGCAGTTACCCCGTGTTCCAAGAGCCATGAAGTTCATTCAGGGTTCATTTTACTACTCACATTGAGTCTGAAAATCAGTCTTAACTATATCTTAAAATATATATTCTTCAATTTGCCCTTGGTTCAATTTCTCTTTTCTCCTTTATCATACTTGTTTCTCCTCCAGACTTTGTCATTCTGTGAAATATAAACTCTTTTCTAACATGCATTTTTATTTTCTGGTTAAGCTTTCAACACGCTGATGGCTTAAATACTACCACTGACTGACAAATTCCCCCAGCAAATACTCATCACTGAGTAATCACTAGAAATTTAAACCGGCCAATTCAATTTATTATATTAATTATTATCAAATGTAGTAATTACTATGTCACAACTGAGCTTTTATTTGTTTTTCTTGGATTCTTTCAGACTATCTGTTACTTCTACTGCTTCTACTACTACTACCCTTTTGCCCTCCTTTTCTTTCTCCTCCTCCTCTTTCTTGTTCTCCTCCTCCCCTTCCTCTAACATTCTCAACATGCTTCCAACTATTCAAAACAAAAACCTAAAATCAACCTTGGCTCTTTTTTTTTTAAATGTCACATATCAATTTAACAATATATCCACAACCATTCCTCTAACACTTTGTCAAAACCAGCAACATCTCTTGCTTGTAATAACAGCTTACTTCATCCTGTCTTTACATGTGTGTTGCGGGTTTGGGGTCTCCAGGAAGCAGAGGTCATAGTGCAAAAAATGTTGATTTGGGAAAATGGCCTGTGAAAAGCATCAGAAAGAAGGAGGATTAGACAGATGTTGGTACCAAGCATTGCTGCCCACTCAGCCCTTTCCTGTCCCAGCCAACATGAATCTCTGAAGCTTATAAGAGACCAAAGTAGAGAGGAAATAAATATTTGTTCTCTATCTATACCTTTACCTTTCTCAGTGACCAGCCAAGGACTTTCCAAGAAAGGTCGAGCTCACCTTAAAAACTGAAACATCAACACCAAGTCAACCAACATTTGAAAATGGGAGCCAACCACACGTTTCACATCTGGAGAGCTGAGTCTTTTCTTTCAGGAAGCACCTGGCTCTAAAAGACCATCTATTTTTACTGCTCTAGGATTCATTCCACACACAACAGATTTTAGAAAATAACTCAATGTCATCACATTATCTGTCCAAAAATCCCCAATAGTTTCTCGTGTCTTTCAACATAAAACCATGGCATAGGAGAACCTACACCTTCACTCTCCAAGTGAACTGTTCCAGCCCTCATTCACTTTAATCCCACTGTACCCTGAGAAAAGTGATACACATCCAGTATCTCAGACAGGAGGTTGGACACTATTCAGAAACACTTATGATTGTGTTTGAAGGTTAAATTCAAAAATAGGATGATGACCTTCAGTCTGCTGGAGGTTAAAGCAAATATTTCTAAATAGGCTTTTGAGATTATTTTATTTATTTATTATCTATATGAATTTTTTGCTTTCATGCATATATTACACAATGTGTTTCTGGTACCTACAGAGGTCTAAAAGGTTTTCCAATCACCTGAAACTACAGTTATGGATAGTTGCAAACCACCATTTGAGTGGGTCCTGGGAACTGAACCTTTGTCCTCTGTAAGATGAAAAAATATTTGTTGCCACTGAGTCATATCTCTAGTCCCAGTAAAATGTAGCAATTCCTGTACCTTTGCCTCAAATGCTTATAAATACTTATCAGAGAAAATTGTTATTTCTTGATGTACCAAAATACCAACATGCAGATTAATTTCTATTTGCTATATGGATGTATCAAACTGGTTATCAAAAATTTATATTTTCTGTCTTATAAAATCCTGACTTTAAAAGTTTTTTTTTCACTCAAGATCATATTCTCCATCCCCATGCACCCTCCAACTGTTCCATATCCCATACCTCCAACCCACTCCCCACCTTGTCTCGACTAGGATGTTCCCACCCCCAAACTCCCACCCCCACCTGACCTCCAAACTCCTCGGGACCTCCAGTCTCTTCAGAGTTAGTTGCATCTTCTCTGATTGAACACTTTTCATAGGGTAACTAACATAAAATGTTCTCTAAAAGAAGAGTGAACTCAAAGCATAACTCAAAGGCAAGGTTTGCTATCACAATATGATCTCTTTAACGCCTTTTTCTTCCTTCCTTCCTCCCTCTCTCCCTCCCTCCCACCCTCCCTCCCTCTCTCCCTCCCTCCCTCTCTCCTTCCCTCCCTCCACGTGCCTTCCTTCCTTTCTTTCTTTCTTTCTTTCTTTCTTTCTTTCTTTCTTTCTTTCTTTCTCTCTTTTCTCTTCTTCTGGCTGTTGTAAGTTAAGAATCTCCATTCAGAAGAGAACAAAGAAAAGCAGAGTTCCCTTAAAATCCTTCCTCACCTTTGCCTAACCTTGAAGCCCCACATCCCTTATATCAAATGAGATTGATGAGTGACACTCAGCCCTGCTGACTCTGACTAGAATTTTAATTAATCACACCTTTAAAATTCCATCATTCTCTCAGTGCTTCCATGTCCCTGTCTCCTAGAAATCTTAAGACAACTTGATGATAATTTTAAAAAGCTGAATCTTTCCTGGATATTTTCACAGTCATTTCAATAAGCCTGTCTACTATTTTCATGGTAAAAGTGTGTCTGGGATTTACTGCTTAATGACAGAAGAATCTATTTAAGAAGAGTAAATCACAATGAGTGATATATAGCAGACCTTTGCACAGGGGAACGGGGATGGGAGCTGACCTGTAATAAATGACCTTGACGGCAGAATAATTTATCAGTAAAAGTTCTCAGCATTCTACAAAAACCTAAGCATTAAATATCAAATCAAAAGTTGAAGGCAGACATAGAAAAAGACCATAAATATACATTAACCCTCTTTCTGGAACTATTACATATATACATATAATTTTAAATGTATGTATTTTACATGAAAAGATTAAATGTACATTAAATTGAGAAAGAACAGTTGTTATTATGATCCATTAGGAAACTGTAATATAAATACCACAGCAGATAAATACCAAGTATTTTGAGATTTGTTATTGTCTCAGAAAAACTCTAAATTCTTATTTATTTTGATTCATATCTTCATCCTCACACTACTCACAAAAAAATCTCTGATATTCTAGGCTCCAATGATGGAAAAGATATATCAGGCAAGACTCAATATGTTATCATAATTAAAATTCATTGGGGACTAGAATTTACATATATTAAATGATCCTGAAAATGATCCAGACCCAAATAGATGGTGACAGATTTTTTTTTAATTCAGATATTCAAAACCATAAAAATGAGTGAACTTTAAAAATTGTGGAGTGAACATCCATGCCTAGTAAATATATTTGAATGAGTAGCTAAATCAATCTTTGAATTGTCCCATGAATTGATAAACAACATTCAATGACGGGTTGTAAAAAATTCAGGTAGTATTTTTTTGACCAATATATTACATATGTGTGTGTATGCCTATACAGAGAGAAAGTCCTAATTTTTTGGCCATTTTAAACATAAAATAAATATAGGATATTCTAAAATAAATGGCATTCATTATAGCTATAGTTACTTATATAATCACCAACATTTTCTAATGGCTAACAACATTTTTAAAATATAATAAATATATTTTGATCATATTATATCCCCTCCCCTATCCCCTCCCAGCTCCTCTCCACTACTGCAATGTTTTTTCATAGTAATTTCGCATATATATAGTGAGGTGTTGTTCCCTTGTCTGACTATTTGATTAAGTTTTTGCATCTAGACACACACAAGTTGGTTTTTTATCTTTCTTTTATATTTACTCATTTTATGTATGTGAGTACACTTTTCATCTCTTCAGACACACCAGAAGAGGGCATTGGACCCTATTACAGATGTTTGTGAGCCACCATGTGGTTGCTGGGAATTGAACTCAGGACCTCTGGAAGAGTAGTCAGTGCTCTTAACCACTGAGCCATCCCTCCAGTCCCCCACAAGTTGTTTTGTTTCTTATCCTCTTACACTAGAACAAAAACGTACACAGTTTTCTATATTCCTAAACATCATTGAATACCAAAAAATCCAAAACCTGAAAAACATACACAATTTTGTATATCTTAAAGATCCTTGAAATCCAGAGAATCTAATAGATGAAGTAGTTATGAAAAAACAGTAAAATGTGTAATACTTTTAAAGATTATTGTCCTATTGAATTTATGTTATAAATGTATGAAATTGATACATGAGAAACTTTTACTAACATAGATCAATATTTCAGATAAATATGATAGTATGCTAGTTCTAGTTCTATAGTGAAATGAATAGACAAAATCTTTTTTATCAATATGATTTATATTATTTTCTCTTATTGAATGTCTGTCAAATGAGAAACATATACTTCTAAACAGTTATCTATACATCATCCAAAATTTATATAATAATTATATGGACAACCTGGAGCATAAAACACAAGTGAGTGAAGATATCAATAACCAAACCAAAAGCAACTAATATAAATCATAGATCAACATTTGGACATGAGATTTGCTTCAACTGAAAACTGTATGATTATCAGTTTATAAAACATCTCACAAGCACAAGGCTCACTCCAAAATGAGGACCAAGAAAAGATTTTAATCATTTTCTCCTTTGTTTGTGGTGGGGAAGAATGAGGCTACCACTGAAAAATAAATATTAATATATTAAATTTAACTATTGCCTTTAAATTGTGGTTCCATCAAATTGAGACATGCAATATAAAATCATATTGTGTATGTCAGTGAAAGGCCTTTATACTTCCTGTTGTCAAAGGCTGTGCCATGCACAATTGAAGAGTTGTCTTTAGAAGACCAAACTATAAATAACCTGTATACATCAATTTTCTACTATTGGTAAAGTCACATCATGTATTGATGGAAGCAATAAACTACTCCAAACTTGGGTAGTTATAAAAACTGATAAACAATACATGGTTCTAAACAATTTAATTAGCTTATAAGCAGCTCAGACATTAAGTCACAGTGACCTTCCATGGACCTTGAGTAATGTGTATGTGTGTGTGTGTGTGTGTGTGTGTGTGTGTGTGTGCATGTGTGTGTGTTTATGTATGTATGTACATGTGGGCTCATGTGTGTGTGCATATGTTGCATGTGTGTGCATATGTGCATGTACTTGTGTATGTGTACAGTATCAGAGGATAGAAAACAAAGGAACTTGTGGCTAACTAGATGAGATCCCCTAGTCAAGTAGTCTGGTAAGGGAACCAGCAAAGGCACCTAAGTTCTTTGTAAGACAAAAGACTTCAATTATTCTATATCCTGGCTTTGGAAATATAATACACTATGTAGGTCTAGAAGTACAAACAACATTGTCTAGTCTTTTATTTTTTCCAATCATGTGTAACAAATTGGCCCCAAAGTTCTTCTCCACAACCTTAATCCATCCTGAGTTTTTAATGAAAGCAATCCTAAACACCCATCGTGCATGCCAATTTATGTGCTCTCAGTCATCTCTCTTCTTAGACACCCAGATATGGACATGTCTGTCCTGATTTTGTCCTCATTTGTCTCACATTTAAATATACATATATCTGAAATGATACTTCATTCCCTCTTAGCTAGCTCTTTTCTCATAGAAAGCCAAAGGCAACACATTTTCTAATTTTACTGCTCTTTAAACTCCTTTTGCTCCAAAAATAATTCCATAGATTCTATCTAAATACAAGCAATAATCCATAACGTATATCTGCATCCTAACTAATGAAAAAGAAAATGAGGTTAGCCAGATAATCACCAATCTTTCTAGCTGTAGAATTATATGACTATCCAATATAAAAATCAGTTGATTACAGAAGAAAATGTTACTTGCTTCTAATATGTTAAAAGAAAACAAGAGGCAGAGAAATGGGTCAGTAGTTAAGAGCAATTACAATTTTTGCAGAGGACCTGAGTTCAGTTCCCAGCACCTATACTACATACCTCAAAAGGTCCTGAGAATCTAACAACCTCTTTGGCATCGGAGCTTTTTACAGTCGTATATACGCACACATGAGCTCATGAGTGCACACAGACAGAAATACACATAAATATATTTTTTCAAAATAGTATATTGAGAATGTTTAAAGTATATAGTAGGAAGAGTTAAGGTATTATTCCTAAAATCGTAGTCTTTCAACACAAAAATTTTGACTATGCTCTATCACGTGTTCATCTCTATATCACCTGAAGTGTAAATAAAAGAAAAATTATCATAGGTAGCTCTAATTTGATAGTACTGACTACAAACTTTTACATGGATGGACTTTGCATAAGACAATTTTGTTTGAGGCTGTCTACGTGTCAAAGGATGGTTGAAATCACAGCTGTATGCTACCTTCTTTCCAGGATGAAGGTCTTCCCTTCAATATTGATAATCACTAATAGAGAGACGACAACATGAAGAACCCCATATAGTTTCTGTGACGTTTCTGCCTCTAATATAAACAAGTTATTTCTGCCCATGCCTCTTGGACTAGAGTATGACTACTACATGAACCGTCACAGGTGAACACTGCTGGCAACGAACACTCTGGAAAGCCACAAAATGCAGACACAGCAAACAAAGATCATTACAAAAACAAAATAATGACCACAAAAATCTGGACTATGGAAGGATTCTACTTCACTGCCACTCACTGCTTTTAGAGTGCTCTATTGAGTTACTGTTTTGTAAGTTCATGTTCATTCTATTAAGTTGAGAATTAAAAAGAAAAAAAGACTTCTTAAAAATAAATGAACTGCTGTTAGTTAGCTATGGAGGACCACGAGACTCAAGATGAGGTTGTTACTTTATACAGGGTGTTCCCAAAACCCATCTCCACCCAACCTAAAAGGGGGGACTTCTGCCCCTAGACCAAGCAGAGAGGGGCCACCCAGAACCCCTTCTGACAGGCGATCTAAATTCTTGCATAGGCTGCGAAACTAAGCACTGAAAGGGAATATAAATAAAAGATAAAAATATCTATCTGGGTTCCCTGAGGGACAAGCCTGACTGCATAGGGGTTGATGTCAAAAGTATCCCCTCTCCAGGAAAAAGACATCGGGATGGGTATGGCCCTCATGTCTCACTGGACAACGACAGGAGGACTGGAGCCATTACAAGGTCCCCTTCAAATACTGGAGGTCAGGCCTCTATCCCCACCTTCACAAGTTTAGAATTGCCACAGCCCTTCTATACTTAGAGAAGGGAGGAGATGTCAGGGGCAGCCTTGCTCACACACTGAAGGCCTAAAATCAGCCATAGGCCTAAAATCAGCAATAGGCCTGTCATACATGTATACTAACACCAAGTCTTGGGGTCTCAGTGGAAAAACATTGAAACAGATGGCTATAAACTAATGTAAACAGGCAGCTTTTGTGGAAATTTACAAGCCTGAGTAGTCATAGACCTTGTAAATAGATAACCTTGGCAGACAATACCAACTTAGATAAGGACAAGCGAGTCATAGGCAGAGTCATAGTGACTTGTCCCCTGAACCTTCACCCAGCCAATACCGAGTTCTGAAGATACCTGTATTCCCCCTGAAAACCCACACTCCAGTCCCATTCCCTTCCCCACATCCTGCCTTTCTGTGTTTATTACCCCTGGGTGAATGAATTACAATTTGGGAAAAAATAAATTATAAAAAAAATCAATAAATGAACTGTATCTTTATGCACTATGATTGTATTTGATAAAAATGTCCAGTTTTATCATGTACACTTTCACTTGTAATTCTGAAGTTTCAATTTCACACCTGTAGTCATCTGAGCAGCTGTGAAGCTCTGTCTTGAGTTTAATTCCTTCAGGTACTCTATGTCAAGAGATAAACATTCCCTAAGAACATTCATTATTCTAGAAATACACTTATGAGAAAAATAAGCAATTATCAGTCCTAATTCTCCATTTGTGAAGTTAGTCTTCAAATGATTTCTTGTAATTTCTAAACTTCTAACTCCTAATAAAGATTTTGAGTATGTGAATCAAAAAAAAAAAAACCAAACAAACAAAAAGTAGAAGATTCTCAAATACATAGATTTCAGTTGGGAAGATCTCATTTAAAATTGAGGCCAGATAATCTACACTTTTGGACTAGTCAAGATCATGTCTGAGATTGCTTTATTTCATGTTGAACATATTTTACACTTAAGAAGCATAGTTATAGTAATTGTGTCTACAGTGTACCCAAGCATTTACTCAAGTTATTTCCTTTCATCTCATCCCAACTTCAATCTTCTGACTCCTTTCTGCCTTAGAAAAGACGCAGGACAGAAGAGCCTCCATTTGATACCATCCAGAATCCACTTCCATTTAGCTTCAAACTGCTCTTAAAATTTTTTCAAGTAAATAATTTCTTAATATGTGCAAATTGATATTTCACGGACACTGTACATTGGTTGTTATAGACCTATGTTTTGGTTTTTTTTATTTCATTTTACGTTATTTTGTTTCATGAGTCTTTTTAATTGTTTTCAAATTTAAAAGTATGTTTGGTTACCTCAGTTTCACTTTCTCCTTTCCTCCCTCCATCTCCTCCAATAAGCATCTACTGCTCCCTACTCTCTCTCAAATTCATGGCTTTTGGCCTCTTTTCTTTAATTGTTGTTACACATATGCCCACAAACATACACACACACACATACACACACACACACACACACACACACACACATACACTCACATGCATACTCGTGGGTGGATGTGTATATGGGTATGTGTTTATATGTATGTGTGTGTTTGTGTGTGTGTGTGTGTGTATGTACAATCTTCTCAGTTTGTATAATGTTACTTGACTGTATCATTTCATGTTGACCCAACTTGGTGTTGGATAATCAATTTGTGGGATCTCTTCTGAGGTAGACTATTTTTCACACTTTCCACATTCTTTAGCTGTGTGTAGTTTTTGTCTAAGGGTGGAGCCCTGTGAGATTTTTCCCTTCCATGAATGTTTGCTGGTATCACTCTTGGTCGATTCTTTTTAGGGTAGCCAAGTTGGTGAGACCTCATGAGTCTAGCTTTCCTGACATTTCTAGAAGACATCATTTCCTAGTAGACATCATGTCCCCCTGGCTCTTAGAATTTTTCAGTCTCATTTTCTGATGTTTTCTAACATATGTTAGATGTTATCTTGCACTCTTAGGTGCAAGAGTTGTGTTGTAGATCCATCAGTTGACACTAGGCACCAAACAATCAGCTGTTCTCTGCATTTCCATGGGTTCTAGTTTATGGCCTCCATCTGTTACAAGAAAAGCATTTTTTTTTTGGTTGAGAATGAAAGCATAATTTGTCTTTCTGTGTATCTACTAGTTAGTTTTATGTCAACTTGACACACACTAGAGTCATCAGAAAGCAGGGAGCCTTGAGAAAAGACCTCTATAATATCAGACTATAGGCAAGCTTTTAGGACATTTTCTTATTTTTTTAATTGGATATTTTATTTATTTACAATAAAAATGTCATCCCCTTTCCCCATTTCCCCTCCCTAGAACCCCCTACCCCATCCCCCCTCCTTTATGCTTTTATACCATTTTAATTACATGTATGTATTAAGGTCAGTTCTAGGTTGAGGGTCTAGCAATACAATAGATGCAAATAGACAAGGAACAAGCAAGACAATAAACACAAATAGTCAAAGAAAAAGCAAGGCATTAAACCCAATTACATGAACACTCCTGTGATCGCTGTTTCTAAGAGCTTATCAGGATGACCCAAAGTATCTGAGTCTACTTCTCTGTCCTAGTCCAAGGTTATTTTCTTGTCTGAAGCCTATTTCCTTGTTCTAGCCTAAAATTTAGATTCCTGTCTGAAATTACTGCTTTGTTCTAGCCTAATATTTAGATTCCTGCCTGAGATTACTTCTTTGTTGTAGCCTATGATTTAGATTCCTATCTGATATTGCTTCTTTGTTCTAGCCTAATATCAGATTCCTGCCTGAAGCCTACTTCCTTGTCCTTGGCCAATGTCATATTCCTGCCAAGCAACTCATTTCCTTGTCCTTGGTGTAGGGCATTTTCTTAATTTTAGTGATCAATGGGAGAGGGCCCAGCTGACTCTGGTGGGTTCCATCCCTGTACTTGTGGTCCTGATTTCAATAAAGAAGCAAGCTGAGAAAGCCATGATGAGCAAGCCAGTAAGCAACACCTTCCATGGCCTCTGCATCAGCTTCTGCCTCCAGATTCCTGCCCTGTTTGAGTTCCTGTCCTAGCTTCCTTTTATGAAGGACTACAGTGTGAAAGTGTAAGCCAAATTTCCTCCCAACTTGCTTTTTGGTCATGGTATTTCATCCCAACAATAGTAACCCTAAGAAAGACAGGCTTACAGGTAAATATATTTAGAATGCAGTTATGATTTAGAATGGTTTAATAAATTGGCAGTTGTAGGCACTCTTCAGTGCTCTTCCAGGATCCATGACTACAGCTGACCCAGGTAATTAGTTAGATTTTTAGTACCAAGCATAATATCTTGCCATCTTACTAAGATGTGCTCTCCTTAGATGCCCTTGACCTTACATCACTCCTTCTGCCCCCACCTTTAAAGTGCCAGGATTACAGATGTGAACTCCCACAACTGGCTATATTTTACTCTCCTTAATACTCAGTTTCATGTAACTCTAGGAAGCACAAAATGTTACTGACCAACATGTGGAAACATACACTTTCATTCATTGTATCAGAAAGAATGAGTTAGTTTCACTCATAAAAACATCCTATCCTCATATATACTTCTAGGAACTATGGAAAACTAGGAGATTTAATCAGAGAATAAAGGTTGTACATATAATATAATATACATATATATCAAAATATGTCACCAGTTGGAAATGAAAATGTACATATATGTATACATCACATACATATACATATATACATATACATCATATACATATACATGTGAGTCAGCAAGCAAAATACAAATATCAGTTTTCGAGAGTGAAAAATGTAAACATTGATATTGGAAATACATTATTAGAAATCCTATAGTAAAATAATCTTTCTCCCCTAAATTAATGTCCATTTTAACACAAATGAAAAGCAAAATTTACATTTGTTTTTAAATGAGAAGTACAAAAAAACTTAACTTACTGAAGAAGAACAAATGTCATTAAAATGGCCATGAATAATAAGAGTGGAGATATGGAAAGCAGTCCTTTTAACTTTCAAGTACAGCTTCAGTGCACGCGATAACCAGTGAACTGAGAACATACGGCTTTGGTAGGGACAGAAAAGCAGATAGACCAGTGAAGTGCAAACAAATTCAAGTTAAGCCTGTTCGATCATCCCCAAGAAAAGTAACTCTGGTTTGTTTCAGTGCAAAGCAATTTGCTTGACACAGTGACAAAGTTTTGCTGAGACTCATACAATTTATAGCAAGAGTCCACACACACAAAGAGAAGGGGCTGTTAAGACTAAGTAGTGTCGATGACTCTAAGAAATACAAAAGAAAATATTAAACTCTGTCCTTGGCCTGCAGTTTCTTGAACATAACAGAAGCTTGGGATATTTGGCAGAAGCTTGCTG
Organism: Grammomys surdaster; assembly: GCF_004785775.1. NCBI lineage: Eukaryota > Metazoa > Chordata > Mammalia > Rodentia > Muridae > Grammomys > Grammomys surdaster. The sequence continues at coordinate 1,489,598 of NW_021620841.1, forward strand.
GATAAAAGTATGTCAGAAATCACTGTGTTCTGAGATGAAGTAACTGTCAGCTATGACTTCCTTGCTTAAGAAAATCAAGCACAAATACCAAGCAAATATAATTACAATACTATCTTACCGATTGACTTCAGATTTACTGATTACTGTCCAAACTGGTTTTGATTTTCTAATTTTTTACATCTGTTTATAAACCACTTTAGACTAAGTTCTTTTCAATTTCTTTAGCGACACAGAGCTGAATTCTGAAATGTCTTGAGTTTTCCTTGGCATGCAAAGTTCATTTTTTTTATAACTAATAAACTTTGAGTGACAGTTTTTAACCCCCAATTTTACAAATCAGAATGCATTCTACTGATCAAAAATAATAATGCTCCAGTCTTGTTTATTCAGCAGTGTAACTTCAGGAAACATTAATAACCCGATGACTGAAAAACCCGTTCGTTTTGCTTGTGAAAGCTGCTATCATGGTTTCCAGTTATTACCCTCTCAAGAGCCTGGGCAAAGCACTTCTGTGTCATCATGATTCATCTCCATCAGCTCGAACAGTGTGACAAGATAAAAAATACGAGCCTGAAGAAGAAGCGGAATTTTCAGTGAGGAGTTTATCCTGGTTAAGCCTGCATTGGCATAATTTCAGATAAAGAACAGAACAATTTGCTTCTTTGCATACATAATTTAAGAACTGGCCCCTCTGGTAGCAGCCGTAGTGAATGTGAATTGCTCAGGCTGCAGATGTAAAAGTTCTCTGACATCAATAAGAGTCTCTCACAAAATTCAGAACTCATGCCCATGCAGCTCTTAGCAGTGGAAGTTTGCAAATCAAATACTGCCTGCTTCTTCCAGACAGTGGTTTTGAAATATTTGGTTTAAATACTAACATCACAAGTTCATTATTTATAGGAGACTAAAATGGCACTAAGTTAGAAGGGTCATTGACAATTTTTTTATTATTTAAATCAGGTCTACATAATTTTAATAAATCTATAGTTTATTTGCATTTTCAACTTTTCCACATGATTTTCTATCTTTTTTTATTGTTTGTTTATTTATTTGGCTTTTTGAGACAGAGAATCTCCTTGTATCCCTGGCTGTCCTGGAACTCACATTGTAGAACAGGCTGACCTCAAACTCTCGTCTTTGTGTCTCAGGTTCTGGGATTGGAGGTATAGGAAACTAGCTTCCAATAAACCTCACGCTTGCAAAGATAGAAAGAGATACTGGGGTGAACAAATCCTATTTGATCCACAAAATTTAGTTGTACATATTTTTAATGTAAGATGCCATTCCCTTTACAAACGTCCCTTTACATATCTATCATTCTGATAGGAAAGCATTCTCAGGTGATAGACTAACTGTTTTTCACACACCCCAGACACACCCACTTCTTAGATAAGAACTAAATTAGTTCTACCATCATACCTACCTCCACCACACTGGAGATGCTCTCCATAGGTTATTCCATATTGAACTGTAGCTGTAAATACAGCTTCCCTGGTTCCTGTTATTAAATAATGATACTGGTGCCCTCGAGAATAACAATAATTCAGTATATTTAGAACTACTCTGTACTCCCCAAGAAGGGAGAACTTATGTTTTATTTATGTGTCTACTGTTAGACATTACTCTGAAGAAGCAGAGTAGGTTAGGAAAAGCTACTAAATGGTATTGTTGCTAAGTTTACAACTTGTTAATAAGTTTTTTTATTAATCATTTTATTCATTTACATTTCAAATAATATATTCCTTCACAGTTACTCCTCCGCAAACTCCCATCCCATGCCGTCTCTTCCCCCACCCCTTTGCCTTTATGAGGGTGCTCTTCCACCCACTCACCCACTCCTGTCTCACTGCTCTAGCATCTGCCTAGGCTAGGGCATCAAGCCTTCACAAGACCCCCTCCCATTGATGCCAGATAAGGCTACCATCTGTTACATATGCAGTTGTAGCCATCGATGCCTCCATGTATACTCTTTGGTTGGTGGTTTAGTCCCTAGGAGATCTGGGTGGTAGAGTTAACTGATACTGTTCTTCCTATGGGGTTGCAATACCCTTCAGCTCTTTCAGTTCTTTCCCTGGCTCTTCCATTAAGGATAAGTAGAAGCAATTATCTGTCTCTTGAAAAGAAAAAGGTTTTGGTTAAAATCAAAATAAGACTTATTTTATTTTGGCCTTCCACAAATTGCTGACTTTCCCGCATTTCCTTTTCCTCAATTTCATCTTGGGTTTCCCTAAAACTCATGGTTCTTTTAGCTGAGTTTCCTATCACATTTTGGTTAAAAAAAAAAAAAAGGTGTCTAAATTATTGGCTTATATTTTTGGAATTTATGACCAAAAGTCATCTTCATTATTGATTTTAACCCAGAATGTTTGATCTAAAAGTATTTCACTATTTTAGGCTATTTGCATATACATAAGATACCCTAAGTACAGAATCCAAATATTAAAATTCACATATTTCATACAGACCTTATATGTGAACAATGCAGGTAACTTCACAAAATATTTTAGCATAGCTGTGTTCTATCTGCAACCAACCACACAAGTCAAATGTGATCTTTCACTGTTATGGTTTATATCGAGTCTGCCAAAACACTCCTGTGTTGATAGTTCTGTACTAACCAGTTTAATTTAAACACTGAGAAGCAACAGGATCCTGAAAGCCCAGGCTTAATCAATCGACTGATCACTTGATATAGCCTAAGTATTATATTATTGAGAGGTGCTGAAACAGAAAGTGGCAGCTATACAAGGAAGTGTATCTCCAAGGTGCGCCCTGAGAAGATAGGGCAATCCCCAAAACTCGTTCTTCCCTTCCTCCTTATATCCCTCCCTCCCAGCATTCTCTCTTTCTCTCTGCTGCCCCTATTCTTCTCTTGTTCTTCTTGAGGTGCATAGTCTCTGAATCAAACTTCCAACACCATGATATTCTGTGTCTTCTCAGCCCCAAATCAACAAACATAGTCAATCAACCTTGGACTGAAAATGTGAAACAACAACAACAAAACCAAAACCCAAAAACCAAATCCTCTAAATTGTTTCTTTCACGCATTTGCCATGGAGACAAAAGATAAGATATTTTTAGTGCTTTGGATAGAGGGTTGTTTGAATGTGTAACACCTTCTTACTGTTTAGGGTTGTTCGCAGTTGCCTTACTGACTTACAAGAATTTTTTTTATGTTCTGAACACAGCTTTGGTTTCTCTGTATACAAATGTGTACATATGTTAACAGCTCCAAAATCTCCTGTAACCCTGTCTTCCTTTATTAATACTATATTTTCATAAACGAATCACTTCAACTTTAATGAATAAAAGTTAAATGAATGCCCTTTTTATGGCTAGTTCTTAATGAAGAAATTCTTCTCTTTTCTAAGATAATACATGCTTCCTTTCTTCCCTACAATCAAAATAAAACTTATTTTACTTTGGCCCTCCACAAATTACTGACTTTTATTTTTTTCTTCTACATTATCATAAAATTTCTCAAGTATTTCAACAGAGCAATTGCAAAGTCACATGGCTTAAACTCAGAGAAATGCATGGTCTGTGTATAGCTGACCACATAAAGTTAAGTAAGACTCATAAAGATTATAAAATCTTAAACTCATACTTCTTGTCTAAACCAATACAAGGTAATGACTCGTAATGTTTATAGGATAGCACTAAAGTCATGCGCATCTGGGTTTAGACTCAACTCTGCAATCAGATATTAATTCACCTCACACAATCATCTCCTATGACTTGAGTGAGTGTCCTCTACTCACACTGTCCACATTCACAGGCTCCTATGGCACAAATCATGGTCCTTAGGGTGGCAGTATCTGGAAGAAGAACCTTTAAAATGTGTGTCTTGTGAAAAGTAGTGATGTCATAGGACATCATATGTAACTAATACTAGTTTCTAACAACACTTAAGTCCTTCCAAGGGTTTGTGAGACTGCCTTATGCTCTTGGCCTTTGTACAAGCCACCCATTCATTTTCTACTTTTTCATGTTATGACACAGTCAGAGACTGTTATCTTGGACATTAAGACCATGCATGGCATTTGAACTTTCTAGCCACGGGGATTGTGAAGATAATGAATGCCTTTTGAATATACATTTTTCTGTGTTAGGTATCCTGTTATAACAACCCAAAAATGTACACCATACAAATATCTGAACTCAATTATGTTTTCTAAATATATAAAATAGTGACAATAATTTTTTAGTATACACTGAGAATTAAATGAGTCAATTGATGCACATATATATGTATCTTACAGTTGTATATAGAATAGAAGCCAATATTTAATGAGACAGAAGTAGAAAAATCAGTAATGAGAATACTAACAAAAAATGAAATAAGAATAGTATCTACCTGCATAAATATTGCAAGTATAATATGATCAGCCTGTGTAGTATACTGTAAAATCATCACCATTCTATCAAAGCAAATTTACTTTTCCAAGGTCACGTGAAAGAGAAGGGTGAGAACTGAAGCTTTGGCTTGCTTGACACTCAAATCCTCACCTTATCCATTGTGTAAGAGTTTGAGAAGACAGGATGGAGGCTTGGGAGCCATTTCACTCCCTCCGTACTGAGAGAACACCATTAAAGGAAAAGCACACTCTGGTCTTTAAATCCCCAAGTCCTCATTCCCGCTATTGGCTCAGCATCAAGAGTACCCATCCATTCAGTTAGAACAGTAGCCAACTCCATCAAGAGGCACTACCAGTGACTTTTCACCTAATTTACTTGAGTTGTGGCAGTAAAACATAGCTGAAAGTAGCACACAGGGCAGAAACATTATATGGCACTAGAGTTTGAATTTTTACTATGCTAGAAATGAAGACAGCTTGTTTCTCTCTCTCTCTCTCTCTCTCTCTCTCTCTCTCTCTCTCTCTCCCTCTCTCTCTCTCTCTCTCTCTCTCTCTCTCTCTCTCTCTCTCTCTCACACACACACACACACACACACACACACATACACACACACACACACTAAATAAGAACAGCTGTATGATAAGTGTCAAGTCCTTAGGTTCCATGAATCACTCTCCATGAACAAAATCTGAATTTGGCAGGAAAGTCTCTAGAACAACAGAAGAGAAAAGAAAAGTTTTCAAGTTATCTTGGAGGCATTTATGCAGATGAAGGTATAGAAAAACTAAACTATATTATTCATGCTTCCAGTAATGTGAAAGAAAACGTTTTGGTAGATATTATATATTTCAGTTAAGGGTAAAAGTAGATAAAAAGAGTAAAAAGTTAGGTTGTTGTGTCCTAAGCCCTATCCATACTTTCTATGTAAAGTGAGCATTAAGTTTACATCTCCTCGGAGCCTGTATTGTACTACATCCAAATAGAACAAGAGCTAAATTCCCAATGATGTATACTGAGACATTTCTTTCTGTTCTGAGTCTGCATAACCTTGCATTGTTTCTCTTTGTCTTTACAGGAATGAAAACTGGAACACCCATATATCTTCTCCTTTAGATAATCTCTCCTTCCCTTTTTTTACATGTAATATGCATTACAATAATATTGTCCATAGAAAAACTATTTTCTAGGATGACTGAACTTTCAGACCCCAGCTGTGGTATCCATGATTGCAGTAGAATCGTCTCCAAGGCTATATATATTTCATGACACATGGCAGATTATCTCCCTCCTTACATTTCAGTGTCTCTCATTGTATCTAAGGAGTTAATAATGCTTATCATAAATTTCTTGCAGGCAAGGTTAAAAGGCTCACTAGAAAAGACTGTAACTTAGAAGATTACCCGAAGTGTGCCCTGGGTATATAGAGCTTTGTGCTATTCTCAAATAACACTACAACCCAATTCAGGCTGCCGACTCTTAAGCTTAGTAATGTTATAAATTGGGACAGGGTGGATGGGTGGGGGAGCATTCTCATAGAAGCAGGGGGAGGGGACATGGGATAGGGGAGTTCTGAAGGGTAAACCAGGAAAGGGGACAACATTTGAAATGTAAATGCATAAAATGTCCAATAAAAAATAATAATAAAATAATAAAATATAAATTGTAATCATAAAGTGCAATCACATCATTTGAAAAGCAGGGTGAATGGTTTGAACAGTTTTCATAATCTGACAATCTAACTCTGAGTATACCTCTGCTTCTCAAAGGAGTTGTGTTCTAAGCAGGAGAGAAACAGAGGTGACGCCAGAAAGAGTGTCTTAGTTACTTTCTCATTGCTTGGATGAAGTGACCTGATGAAAGCAGCTTAAGGAAGAAACGATGTATTTAGTCTTACAATCCCAGAAGGGTGATGGAGTCCATCGCTGGAGGAAAGTCTATCATGGCAGCACTTAGAGAGGCCATGGAACAGGTAGGAATAGGCACCTGGCTAGTTATACTCACTTGCATTTATAATGCAGGAAAACGTGTGTGGCTATAAAGCCTCACACATTCTTACCAAACAACGGAACCATCTGAGGATTGAGTGTTCAAACATGTGAGCTTATCTTTGCAGAACATTTTACATTCAAACCAAAACAGATGGAGTATTTTGGCTCTGTTATTAAAAGCTTGTTTTATGTATTAATCAGAGGTCTCCTGAAAATTAAAACCAATAGGAGAGAGAAAAGGAGGGAGGGAAGGAGGGAGGGAAGGAGGGAAGGAGGGAAGGAGGGAGGGAGGGAGGGAGGGAGGGAGGGAGGGAAGAAGGGAGAGAGAGAGAGAGAGAGAGAGAGAGAGAGAGAGAGAGAGAGATTGAGAAGAAAGAGATATCTATTAGGATTTTTGCCATTACAAAGGCTCCAAGTTCAGATTTTGAAGCATGGACCATTAGGGAAAGATGACACTGCAGTGTAAGTCTGAGAGCAATCTGCTGGAAGATCACCTGTATTCATGGAGGTCTTTCTCTATTACAACCTCGACTGAGAAAATGACATACAATATGGGGGGCAATCTGCTGGAATCATAGTCTACCAATTTAAATGATAATCACTTCAATGAAACAATCTCACAGAGACATCTAAAGCCACGTTTGAGGATCAATAGGAACACCATATCTCAGTCATGTGGGTAAACAGAGTTAACCATTATACTTTTTAATTATGTATTCATACTCCTGTTTCATACCTTGGTTTGAGAAAGTAAGGAGAACATGTATATTTAGTTGCCTTTGCATGCTTAGGGTCTTGTTTGCTCCTGGGCCCCAAATAAGTGCTCAATTAATGTGTACAAAACTGAAACACTCAGGGCCTTACATAACTTTATTCCCCTAGGCTATGATAGAGGATGATGTTAAAGACTATACCCAGAAAAGTTATTTAGTGTGAAAGCTACTTGTCACAGATTGAAGAGCACCCTCCAAAAGTCCCATTGTTCAGTGGGACTGCACTTAAAGAGATAGACTCTCAAGAGGTGACTAAAATTAAATGAAAGCACAACTGTGGTCCGTCAACTCAACTGACTTCACTGCAACAAAATACCATTTCCTCTGTACTTCAGCCTTATGGAGCTAAAGACATCAGATGGCTGGGCTAAATGAACACTAGAAAGACGAACAACTGAAAGAGGTGAATGGATGGATGCAATTCTGCTACCTTCCTGAGCCTGAGAAATTTTAGGTACATTTCGTTTGTCTCAAAATAATGAGTGGAGTTAGGGTCCTGTCCAAATATTTCAAAATGGAAGGAGCTCTCCCAGTAAATCAACCATTCGTCTCTTAGTCTGAATTTATTTTGTTTTGTTTTTTGTTTTGTTTTGTTTTGTTTTGTTTACTTCTACAAATAACTGAGATTGACCAAGTCTGAGAATGAAGGAAGGAAAACAACATTACATTCAAGCAAATAGATTTGGAGTGCCACACAGGAGAACTTACTACTGTGTAGGCATTTCTTTCAAAATCCATGTAGGTCTGGCCTTGTTACCTTATGCATTTTAGAGAAGTATCAGGAGTGAAGTCCTCCAGGAAACAAATACTCCTGAGTACTATGCTTCTTGCTTTCTAACAGAGCCAATGGAAGCCAGAGCCTTTCTGGTACTGTCTTTCTGAGCATCCTTCTTCCTCGCCTTTCCTCTAAATTTAACTAAGCTTGTCCTGGTCACTCTCTTTGACGCCCATGATGTTATTTAAAAATATGGGGCTAGAAAGATGGCTCAGTAAGTAAACACAATATTGTCTGTTTTGTTTATAAAAAAAAGATAAAGACAAGGAGGAATATGTTTGTGGATGTGTGGTGAGGTGTGGGAGAAGGGGTGCCTCAGGGGGCCCATGCTGAGGCATTTCTTCACCCTGAGGGACCAGTCACAAAATAGTATAGTATAGAGTTTATTCATGGCATGAGGAAGGGTGTTGAGAGGGTAGTAGAGGCAGAGAAAGGCAGAGAGAGAGAGAGAGAGAGAGAGAGAGAGAGAGAGA
>NW_021620841.1:1498065-1535509 GCF_004785775.1 Grammomys surdaster
GAGGGAAGGGAAGGGAAGGGAAGGGAAGGGAAGGGAAGGGAAGGGAAGGGAAGGGAAGGGAAGGGAAGGGAAGGGAAGGGAAGGGAAGGGAAGGGAAGGGAAGGGAAGGGAAGGGAAGGGCAAGAGAGCTGAGGGGGCAAGCAGCCCCTTTTATAGTGAGTCAGGCATACCTGGATGTTACCAGGTAGCTGTGGGACAGAGCTTAGACAAAATGCTAACACTATCCTTATTCTGTTCCCCGAAACCACACAGGAGCCACACAGCTGTCTGTGTCTCCAGCTCCAGGGAATATGATGCCCTCTTCTTGTCTCCTCAGAAACAAGAACCCAGTGCACATACCTGTCTACAAATAAGCATAAATAATTAAAATAAAACTTTAAAAATATATTCCCTATCCCCCCATCTCTTTATCCATCCTCTAAATTCCAGTCATCCTTGATATTACAAAAACAATGGTACAAAAGAGCCTTTTCAGAGTCTTTCTTGATGAGTTCTAGTGGAAAATCACCATCCTCTTTAACCTCTCTACCCTTCACTTTTACATGACACTTAAAATATATACTGAAAGTTAATTGTCTTTTCAAGTATTAGCCTTAATCCACTGAGTCAATGAGGTCTTTTACATCAGGGCACATTTTAACCACGGACAACATAAAGCACTGACTGCACCTCACAGTAAATCTCCAAACACCACTGCACTGATTGATGGGTTGGGGTCTAAGTCATTAAATAAGAGTCCAGTTCACTTCAAAGCATCTGCTTATTCATTAAGACTAAGCTTCATGCTTATAATAATATTCAGTATGTTATACATGTCTCATGGAGTAATTGGTACATATGTGTGTAAAGAAACAAAATACCAAAGAACTCTTACAGATATAAAACTGTCTTTGCTTTTAAAGACTTAATTTATTTTTATTTTATGTGTAAATGTTTGCTGCCTTAATGAATGTTCTTATTGTTGTGGTGACACACCATGACCATGGCAACTTTTATAAAATAAAATGTTTAATTGGGGCTGGCTTACAAGTTTAGAGGTTTATTCCATTATCATGTTGGGAAACATGGCAGCAAGCAGTCAGACACAGAGGTGGAGAAGGAGGTGGGATTAGAAGGCAGCAGAAAGAGAGTAAGACATCGGGCCTGGCTTGAGCACTAGAACTTCAAAGCATATCCTCAGTGACACATTTCCTCAAACAGTGACAAACGTCTTCCTGTAAGACCATGTTTTCTAGTAGTATCACTCTCTGTGAACCGATGGAGAAGCCATTGTCATTAAAACCACCACATTTGCTTTTATGTATGTATCTGCAGCAGGCACCTGAGTAGTACCTGCTGAGGCCACAAGAGAGAATCAGATGCCCTAGAACTGGAGTTATAGACTATTGTGAGTTGTCGTGTGGGTGCTGGGAACTGAACCTGAGTCTTCTGCAGGTGTAACGAGACCTCTTAACAATCAATTCATCTCTCCAGCCACTGGAACTTCCTTGTTATCTATAGACATGTCCACCCCTATAAGGGATCTATATGAAAAGGCAGTGATGTCTGAGGACACACCATTTATTCATAAAATATTACTTATTCCTATTAGTGCTGTTCACCTAGAGTACTTGAGATATCACTGTGCAGTGGGTTAGTAGTGTTGGACGGGAGTTGACATAGTTCATTAGCAAGATTAAGCATCTGTTTGTGAAGATGCTTCACTGTGCACTGATTACCAACATGTCTGAGTTAAAGAATATGAAACACTCTTACAGGACAAATTGTATGAATCAGGTTAATTGCTTACAGAAAGGCAGTAACAAGCAATAGGAGCTGAGAATTTTCCACAAAATTTTTATCCAGTCTACAGGAATGCAGATGACATCGGGAGTGTGCAAGCCCTGTTTGCACCATAGTAGAAATACTCAAGAAAACATTGCCCTGTGTTTACCACCTCTGGTATTTGACTCATGGGGAGAGAGGACTAAGAAAAAACGTATTCTCTTGGGAGAGAAAAATCAGTGTTATCTTTAGAAGCTCCTCCACGTCTCTAGATACTGCCTTCTCAGCGCATTCAGTAATTACTCTTAAGATGTGCAGGAAAAAAGGAGTGGATAGGGTTAGCTCATTACAAGGATACCTTGAATGCTGTCATATTTTGTCATCGTGGAGCTCACAGGAAGGGCTCACAGACATAAATGTGAAGTGATAGTAATCCATTATGAATGGGACTACCTTCCAGAACTCACTCCCAGTCTAACTTTCTAGTCAAATAATATGCTAGAATGATAGGTTAAAAGGAAAATTTTTCATTCCATGTGGAAGGCAGCATCTAAAATAGATCTGAGTGAGCCCTATCATTGTGACTGCATGCTGTGCAAGAGTTATTCTATTGACTTGTTCTAATAAATAGAACACTCCAAAACAAACGCATATAATAACAAGCATGTGACTTTCTCTGGTCTTTTTTGTTCCCGTGCTTTAATGAAGCAAGCTGTTGCTTATGGGCCTCCGGGTAACAAGGCAAGAAAATGGACCACTTTGAGGAACATAGTGCTTGTGAGACCAGGCTGAGAGGAACTGAGCATGGAAGATATCACAAAAGCACTTGAAATCAGGTCCCCCTACCCCATATCCATTGAAACCTAGTAATGAATGCAACCCTGGTACCGACCTTGATCAGAGTCCTAGGAGGTTGGAGCCAAGAGAACTATGCAAAGTAATGATTAGAGTTCAACTCCACAGAAACCTAGATAATATATGTTTGATGTTTAAGTAAGTTGTGGGCTAATATTTTATATACAGGCAACTTATATAATCATGAATGCTGGAAAGAGCTGAAGAAATGATTCCATAGTAAATAGCACTTGTTACTTTGTCAAAAGATACATATTGAACTCCAAGCACCCACATGATGGATCATAATTATTCTTTGGGTTTTTTTTTGGGGGGGAGTTGTTTTTTTTAAAGATATATTTATTTATTTTATTGTGAGCTCACTATTGCTCTCTTCAGACACACCAGAAGAAGGCATCAGATCCCATTACAAATGACTGTGAGTCACTATGTGGTTGCTGGGAATTGAACTCAGGACCTCTTGAAGAGCAGTCAGTGCTCTCAACCGCTGAGCCATCTCTCCAGCCCGGTCATAACCATTCTTAAATTTAGTTCCCAGGTGATCTAATTCCTCTTCTGTCTTCCACAGGCACCAAGTACACATGAGGCACATTCATGTGAAGAGAGACAAATTATTCACACATATGAAGTAAAACTAAAATTTTAAAGTGTTGGTAAAGGATTCTATGAGGAATTATTTTTGTGTGGTTATCATAGACATAAAATTATAGAATTAGAAAGATAATGATTATGAAATGTAGTATACTGTAGTAAATATATTAGGTACAAAATCCTGGATTTTAGGTCTAATTCAAACTCTAAATATATTTGACTGTGGATGGTCAAGATATGTAATCTGTAATGTCTCCTGACCTTAATTTCCTCTAAATTGAAATTAAAATATAAATTCATTGTATATTTGCTTCCTAAGATAACAGGCCCAGCCTTTATAAAGACTTAAAACAGGAATCATTCAAAATCCAAAATGTTGTCCAGTGTTTCTTTTTCTTTTCTTTTCTTTTCTTTTCTTTTCTTTTCTTTTCTTTTCTTTTCTTTTCTTTTTTACTTGTTTCTTTCTTTTCTTTTCTTTTCTTTTCTTCAGATTCCTTTGTTACACTAGTAGAGCCAACTTTTAACCCCTATCCTATTTTAGCAAAGTGGTTTTGAATGTTGCTGAGGTCCAGCCTCAGCATGATGAGTGTCTTGAGAACAGCGGGAGTGGGAAAGGTGCTGATTCAGTAAGAACTTGGGTCAGTACTGCATGTAAGCTGTCAGTTCATGTGTTCTCTCATTACTCCATCAATCTGATCTGAGAGACTTAATCCAGTCTCTTATTTACTAAAATTCAAAAGTCATTGGGACCAGAGGGTACATGTACCTCCTCCTATAATTTCAAGTTAAGACAAAGTCTCACAATGAGCAATTTCTACAAAGAGCCATGTAGGTTGTTATGCCCTCTATGGTTATGTTGTCTAGATCCTTTCCCATGGTCCATAAGCCAAATGGGAGGTCTGTTCCTAGTCCTTCACAGTCTCATGATGTCCTCCATTCCTCATCCCTGAGAACTGCATCTGTTTTATTTATTATGGTACGATAAGCTCTGAGCAATGGGAGAAGTATATTCCCCAGAAAGAGATATTGAAAGTAAAATACATAGATGAAATTGCAGATAAGTTTCAGGACAACAGCTGTCATCAGCACAGGTGAAGATCAATGACCTGGCAATGCTCCTGGGGCAGGAACCGTGTCACACCACCCTTTTCACTGCCAGGCTGGACCCCAATAGTGTGCCTATATTAGTCAGGGTTCTCTAGAGTCACAGAACTTATGGAATGTCTCTCTATATTGAGGGATTTTATTGTGATGACTTACAGTCTGTAGTCCAGCAATGATCAGCTTTGAATGGGAAAATCTAAGAATCTAGTAGTTGCTCAGTCCCACAAGGCTAGTTGTTTCAGCTGGTCTTCGGTAGAAATAGATTCCAACAGATGTACTGATACATAAATGCAAGCAGGATTAGAAGAGGGAATCTTCCTTCTTCCAATGTCCTTATGTAGGTCTCTAGCAGAAGGTGTGGCCCAGATTAAAAGTGTGTACCACTGGATCTTGTTTTGTCCCAGGCTGACCTTGAACTCAGAGATCTCCAGACCTTAGCCTCCTAGGATTAAAGACATGTACTACCTTGCCTGGACCCAAGCTTTTCATGGCCACGATGCCTCAAGAGCTCCATGCCAAGATCATGGTCAGAAATTTGTGTCTTCTAGCCTCAAGATCTGGATCATAGATGTGCCCTCCAATTCTGGATTGTAGTTCATTCCCGATATAGTCAAATTGACAACCAGAAATACCCATTACAATGCCATTTACTTTTTTTTTTCCTCATCGGTTTTAGCTATCTAGCCAAACAAAATAACCAACATACCATTCTTTTAAATAGAAAGAAGCATAAAACCTTTCACATGTATTAAACATTTTAGTAAGGCAGTTTATATTACCAAAGCATTTGTTTTGTCTAAAAAAACAAAGATTTTGATTTGTGACTTCATTGTTGGTTAACGGAGAAAGCGAAGAAAAGAGCACTTTAGAACACCTTAGCTACTTTGTGTGATATATCTTTTCAGTAATTTTTAAAGTGTGATAGTTAATCTTCATGACCCATTTCACTGGATTCAGAGCCACCTGTGAGACACACACTAATGTGTCTTTGGGGGAGTTTGTCAAGACTTGCAAGTGAGGAGAAAAGATCCGGAGTGAATGGAGGTGCATAAGTGATGGTCTGAAGTCCTAAAATGAAAACACAGGGAAGAAAGTCAGAGCAAGTACAACAACTCACTGGCCTCTGCTTCATGACTGCTACGCCGTGTTCCTGTGTCACATTCTCCCTGACATTTCAAACTGTCTCCAAAAACTGTGAACTTAAATAAACCTTTTTTACCTTGCCTTTGTTGGGCAATTTGTCACAGCAATGAGAAACATAAAAATGTTGGGCATAAAACTCAGTTGGCAGAGGCATGCAAGAAGTCAGATTCAGGGGGTTGGGAATTCAAGGCCAGCCTGGGATACATGAGACATATAAAAGGAAAAGAAGATTTGGAAAATAAGTGAAAATAAAACAAAATTACTATAATAAAATAGTTGACGCCAATAGCTTTTTAAGAAAATGGTATACTTATGCCAGAAGTCATAACTTAGGCTAATGTAACAATAATCTTTGAGAAAATATTCCTTCTTCCTTTTTTTTTTCTGTGAATAGAACATATCTGCTTTCCTCTCTAAGTATATTAGTCACAAAGTACATGGCCTCTGGCTTAGCCTTAAGGTATGTATTTATTTATGAATTTAAATACACACTTAGGCTAAGAAATTCTGTACATCCAATTCCCAATCAGCTCTTTGTAGAGAGTGTTTGAAGCTTTAGGAAATGCTTGTATACACATCATCACAATGCTCTGCTGAAATTCGGTCATGGCTGCATGAACTGGAGCAAGGCACAAGCTGATACGACCACTTCATCTTTGGAGAAACGGGCCTCCCATGGCGATGGAGAGATGGCTCTGCAACTCTAGTTACTCTTCCTGCAGTCCAGAGTTCAATTCCCAGGAACCACATGGTGGCTCATAACCATCTTTAATGAGAATTGATGCCTTCTTCTGGCATGCAGGTATACATGCAAATAATGCACTCATATATATAAAACAAATAAATCCTTTATAAAAGTGTCTTCCCATGAAAACGCCCCTCTGTTAAGATATGAACCTCGCTCTCTGAAGTTTCTGCTACAAACATAGAGACTTCTCTCATCCGGCTCGCAAACATTTCTTTTGAGCTCACAAAACAATGTCATGTCAAATGTTGCTTTGCAAATGTTTACTGAGTTAGAACATAAAGATAAACACGTGAACTCCATGTCCCCACTTAGTCTCCACATTGAGCTCTCATTAAATTTTCAGGTTCCCCATACAACAATGAATGCCGTGACTGCTTTGCTATAATGTTCAATATAAACAATACACGTTTATAGTGTGCTTGAGAAATGTATTACAGAGGAAAGGATCAGATTCCACAAGTCTGAATAATGGCCAGCTTGCAACATGCCTTAACCAAGGTGATAAACAACAAATCAGATTGACATGGTAGAGAGGGAGTGCAAGGAAAAAAACAGAGACTAACTTCAGAAATCTTTGGAAAATTGTATCCAAGTTGTCGTTGCTTAAAAGAACAAGACTCTACTATTAAAATAATGAGGTAAAATTGACAAGGTCCCATTCTCAGCCGACGAGCTATGAGCAGTAATTGGCTGTGGAGAAGAGAAAATCAGTTTTCTTCAGAAAAAAAAAATCCATAGTGAGTCTTCTCAAGATGAAGTAGTCAGCTTTAAAGGTAAATATACACAAGCAATGGCAGGTGAGCTCAGCAGACTGTGCAAACATACTGTACACGTACATATGACAATGGTATGTGTAGATGAATTGAACTCTAGTATGAGAGAGACATGGAGAGCATGGGAGAAGTCAGAAGTGGAATAGTAAGTGTAAAAGCGACGTAAATAAACGATTGTGAAATTCTCAAAATTAGTACATTGGTAAAATAATCTAATCTTATGTAATTTGCTAAGACTTTTCTTTACCTCATATGAATTGTAACAACTGCAAAGAATAAATATATGTATCAATTGAGTCTAATGGGAATTAGTTATAGAAAACACAATACCTTTTCCATGACAAGGAAGAAGTTGAATGGAATGGCCAAATTACCATAACACAAGGATAAATGCTAGTCTAAAGGGACAAAGTCTCCTTATCCTCCCAATCAGATATCCATGTGCTCACTCCTTTATGAACCTTGGGTTCATATTCACTATTAAGTATTATGCTCAGTACCAGTAGTGAGTCCTTATTTGATAATTATTAAATTCTAATAAGGAATATTAAGTAAACCCACTTGTAAGATTGCAATAGTACCAGTTACTGAAGGGACAAAGCACAACCCCAAGAATTAAATTCTTAGCCTAGAATCTGAGAAAGGGTTTATCAGGCAGATGAAATCTAATGAAGGCTACTCTACAGGAGAAATTCAATGCATGCTAAGGCTATATAATAAGAGAGGATGCATCAAGGACAATTTTTAATTATTTAACAAGAAAAAAATGCAGCACCCTAATGCACTGACCATTAAAAGCTGGAAGTAAGAAATTTAAGCGGGAATTAATGGTGAGGTTTTTAAGGTATGTGGTTGATTATTCCCAGGTTGGTTTGTGGCTAGAGCCATAACCACTGACATGATGCAGTCAGACTTTCATTCTAGAAACATTACTATTTACAGGGTCTTAGCTGCTGGTATCCAGGGTCTAGATGTTTCTCCTTAAAGACATTTAATAAAATCATGCCCAAAGGCAGAAAAACTTACTGTGACTATAACAAGGAAAGATAGAAATTATTTAGGATAGCAGGAACCATTCTGTTTAAAAAAGTAGAAAGTATCTTAGGTAGGTGAGTTTCACTCTGTTTATTTAACATAACTGGGGTTCAGTATGTAAACTATGTAGGGTGAAATTATCAGGTATGACTTTACTCAATGAATCTACTAAATAATTCCTTTTTTATAAATTAGGGAGAACATACAACTAATACATGTTGATAGTTCCTAATTATTCATTCATATATTCATTTATTCATCATGAAGTAGCTTTTCTTGGGTACTAAGTACTGTGCTAAGTATGTACCAGTGTTACTTCAGTGGTAAATATGGGTCTTCTTTGATAATGTTTAGTATCCAGTAAAAACTATAGATAAGTAAATTACCTATTTGATACAGATCCAATATACCAACATGACATTGCAGAGCCAAGAAAGCTAAACTTAGTTACAGACTCTCTTCTAAGAAAATTTCTATTCTCAATACATTAAAGTTTTGAATATAATTTCATGGGATCAGTGGATATTAGCCAAAAAGAAGCTTGGAATACCCACGATACAACTCACAGACCATATGAAACCCAAGAAGAAAGAAGACCACACCAGAGTGTAGATACTAGAGTCCTACTCAGAACGGGGAAGAAAATAATCTTGAAAAGGCAGGGACAAAGAGTGGAGCAGAGACTGAAGGAAAGGTCATCCAGAGACTGCCCCATCTGGGGATCCATCCCATCTGCAGACACCAAACTCAGACACTATTTCTGATGCCAAGAAGCACTTGCTGACAAGAGCATGGTATATCTGTTCTCCCGAGACAGAGCCTGACTGATACAGATGTGGATGCACACAACCAAACATAGGACCAAGTGTGGGGACCCCAATGGAGGAGTTAGGGGAAGGATTGAAGGAGATGAAGGGGTTTGCAACCCCATAGGAAGAACAATCAATATCAACTGGCAAGACCTCCCCCCCCACCAAGATCCCAGGGACCAAACTACCAACCAAAGAGTACACATAGGGGGCGGGGTGGGAACAACCCATGGCTCCAGCTGGGTATGTAGCAGAGGATTCCCTTATCACGCATCACTGGGTGGGGAGCCCATTGGTCCTGTGGAGGCTCAATGACCCAGGGTAAGGGAATGCTAGGGCGCTGAGGCAGGAGTAGGTGGGCAGGTGGGGGAGCACCCTCATAGAGGCAGGAATGGGGACGGTATAGGGGGACAGTGAAGGGGAACCTGGGAAAGGGGACTTTTGAAATGTCAATAAATAAAATAAACGATAAAAAAAGAAAATTAAAAAAATAAATAAGTTGCTGTCTGGGACATTCTGTGACTGGACAATTTATTATTGACTATGAATCAGACAGTTAAAAGGATAAAGGCTTAGAATCAGAAAGAGAGCGAGTAAGGCAGGCTGAAGCCCTCCCTCCTCCCTGTATGTTCTAGTTTCTCTACTCTAAAATTCAAAGAAGTTGCTTTCAAGTTGGAACATCAAGAAACTCTGCCCAAGTTTTAGAAATCTCATTGGTTGTGATAGCCTGGGATTGGAGGATAGAACCATGTGACACAGGTAGTGTTTAAATATAAGAACTGAAATGCTAAGCTTGACCTCTAGTTGCTTATCTGAAGCAGCTAAACAAACATACTGACTAATAAAACATGTTATAATTTTAAAAGGTAATAATTTTACAAGATGCCAAAACTCTCAACCACTTTTCCTTAGACCAAACAAATGTCACAAAAGCAAGAAAAATTGGCTTACAGAGTCATGGTGACTTATATTGATGGTGTCTCCTTCAGGCAGATTTAAAGGCTAATTCCTATTTCCTAATATGAAGTATCTGCTTGTAACATCAAATAGTACTTCATTGACTGCATCCAGATTCATTCATAGCTAAACCCATTCAACTTTTACCAGTTGCTAATTGAATGGCCTTTTTCAAGCATATAGAAGGCAGCAGCACAGCTTTGCGAGTTCAGGGTCATGCTGAACAACACAGAGAGTCCCAGAGCAGTTTCACCTATATGGCCTGACTTCACCAGGAAAAAATTATATGCATGCAAACCAACACCCCATTTTTACACTATCTGGGGCTGCCAGTGTTGAGAATGTTCATATAAAAACCTGACTAGAGGATCCTGAAATACCTTTTCACTTGCCAGCCAAAACTTTCTATCAATTTACTTAGAAATAAAATGTACCTCCATTTCTTTTATTTCCTCACTTTTATTCAGATTGACAAAAGAACAGAATCAAACGGACAAGGTTCGCTCAAATACAGGCCTGGTTGCCCTTGAAAACAAAGATTCAGTTTGCATCTAACCACCACAGAATCACTAATATACGCAAATGTTTTCTTTCAGAAAAGAGCTGACTAAAGTCTATTTACCATATAGAATACAAAATTAAAACCCAAAAGATCACAGAAGAATTATTTGAATACAGAGGGAAAATCACAGAGACAGTGCTGCCTGACTCTATTTGTCTGGCTTCTGTACTTGCCACATTCATTTCTGTTTATCCTGACAGAGAAAAATTAAGACACACTTTATTCATTAACATAGTATAAAACCATCCATTTATCAAATACTCATTTTTCAACTTACTCGGTGGCTATAATGAATATTTTGTAATTAACTTTAATACTGCATTTTTAGGAAGTAGGAAACAGACTTATCTGAAGCACAGAACTTAAGGATTGGCGTTAAAACTTGAGGTCACAGATGCAGCCAGGAGCCAGTCCAAGTTACACATCTGTATATAGTATAGCAGAGATTTCCATATAAATATGGAAACAATGTATTTATAAGTTTCTTATTTGGGTTTAGTTTAGTTTTTGAGATTATAATTATTACCTCCAAAAACACTTATGTATACCTTTGCTCTCTTTCAACTATATAGCCTCTCTTTTTAAATTTTTTGCATATATATGCACAGACACATTCTTAAATATATAAATACACCATACACCATGCACAGTCGCACAGTCTCTATAATGTTATTGGATATATATGTGTGTCTGTGTGTATGTGTGTATATGTGTGTGTATGTGTATGTATGTTTTATGTGTGTGTGTGTGTGTATGTGTGTATGTATGTTGTGTGTGTGTATGTGTGTATGTTTTGTGTGTGTATGTGTGTATGTTTTGTGTGTGTGTATGTGTGTATGTTTTGTGTGTGTATGTGTGTATGTTTTGTGTGTGTGTGTGTGTGTGTGTGTGTGTGTGTTTAGGGTTAACCATCTAATATTGGATAAGCAATCAGAATATTCTTCCCTGGGTTTTAAATAAAGAAATAGTACAGAGTTAATTACGTTTAGCAATCAACTATTTTAAATTTGAACCTTCTGTTCTAGTTAAATTACTATGCCGGCTCTACCAAGAAAGTAAAACTTTCCCAGTGCTTTACTTACTTACTTCAGTTTGAAAACCTTGTCTTTTGTAATTGCTAAGTTGAAGGAAGTTTGACACAAACCTTTCTCTAGACTTAAGTGATAATGTTTGGCTCAATGTAGTTTTCTTCCACAGTGAACTGGGTACTACTTTAACATATAAACAAATTAGAACCTTAGCATACCCTTGTAACCACACAACTAAATCTCAGCAATCATAGCAGGCAAAGTTCAGCTAGTTACATGTAGCCAGATGATTAATCTACACTTACATAATGCACAGGTCAATAATAGCCTATCTGTTTCTTCATTCTCTTTCCTTTCCTCTGGCTATAAACATAACCTGTGTATGGCAAGGTTGGGCATTCTGACCCATCCTTTATCTTCAGTGCTGTCCCCTTCTAGAAACATTCATATCGATGAAGCAAACTTTAATCAAACTGATGTCAGCATTTCTATAATATAATAGGTAACTATTTAATAACAAAACTGACGACTTAAAATAATACTTAGAAATCTGAAAAAAATATGTTTGAAATCAGAAAATACTAAGTCTGTACAGAATTCTAGCTGTCATGTCCCACTGTGACTGTGCTGGATAAATTCTATATAGCTGACTTTAAATGGCTGTTGAATTGTGCCTATTTCTTCATACTAGTTACAAAATCATGCCCTTTTATTGTCCGTGTACTGACTTCCTTCTGAATAGTTTCTTGGGGTTACAGTATTGCCTATATTTGCCCAGGTCCTTCTTCATATCTCTTATCACTCAAAATAGTTCATGTGCAAAATTACTTAATCCTTTTTATTCCTATGGTAAGTACTAGCAAGGAGAAATAGAGGAAGAAAATAAAAACAACCCAAAATATAGTTGGAAAAGGAATAAGCAAGAAGAAAATAAAACAACGAAACATAATATTTACTTGAAGCTACCATTGCCAGCAATTTGATAAGGCAAACATGCATGTATTCAACACCAAGCATGTGTAGCAGCTTTTGATAGCTAACATTACCATATGATTTCTAGGCCCCAAGCAATGTGCTAAAGCTTGTGCATATATTACCATATGCAATACTTATGGCAGCTTTACAAGGCAAGTGGATGGTTGCTATCATTACCCCACATTAAAAAGAAAGATAGGGAATCTGGCTCCAAGATGTTGGACACTTTACCCAGATCTTCTCAAGTCTAAATAAGGACATGAATCACCTCAAACACTTGGTAAAATTCTAACATGTTATGATATCCTTGATGGGTGATTTGTGGGAGCTTGGAAACCCTAACTTTCAGTTACCATCAACACTATCTACAAATCATCACCACACCACACATGGAATATTTCTAACATAGATAGTTCTTCAGTTCCTTATGAAACTTTATGCTATGATACACTGTGTCCCTTGGAATGCTTCTCCATGCTCATGAAATTTCATGAATGCAGATGTATCTAAAGACACTGATGGAATTCACGATCTACAGATCTTAATTCTCTGGGACTGAGTTGAATTCAGAGATCTCTCTCATTTCTAATGAGTTCAAAAACGATGCTGAAGTGATGGGAATCATTACCTAAGTGGCTTGGACCTAATATGCTACCAGAATTCTTTCCTATAAATAATTTACCACAAGAGAAAGTTGAGATATACACCAGTCACCATTAACATTCATATTAATGAATATTATTATTCATAATACAATAATACTTATTGTAGAGATTGTCTCCTTATGAGTGTTGCCAAGACTATGAAAATCAAAAGGACCAGGACATTAATTTTCCCTGAATATGTCAATAGGGTTAAATTATGTCAGATATTGTGTGGTCTAGAGATACCTGAGGCACAGTTGGCCCTATATGCAAACAGTTTAGGAACGGTAACACATACTACTAACTAATGAGCAAGTTCCAAGACTTAGGTCACATGCATTTTTTTTTCTTTGAAAAATAATGAGTATTCAGAATTAGCAAGCTGGGATCAATTTAAATTTAAGTTTGTGACAACATTTGAGGCATCATAACAAAAAGCCAGTCAAACACGTGCCTCCTCTCTATCAGACCTGGGCAGGGAAGCTTGTTTGGTTCTTCTGGAAGTGGTCTTCTGAGAGTGTAGCGGGCAATATTTAGAAATCTGTGCCTTATTCAGCTTGTTCCCAGGCAGCAGTCATTTTCTGGATGCTCCTGCTCTGGACCTTGGCTCTGGCTATCTAGAAATACCATTCCTGGCACCCACGAGATGCCAGCATGGGGGATGGCTCTGTCAATCCCTTATGCTGTCTCCACAAAGCTTGGCAGAACCCCAAACAATACCCACCATCCTTGCAATACCCAGTGGAAATGAGACTCTTAAAGCTTAAAGGTTATCCAATTGGTTTATGTATTTGGAAATGTTCAATTAACAAGATGCCCACACAATTAGAGTTGTTACCCAAAATCTAACCTTTAGATAAGATACTACCCAGGACTGTTCTCAAACCATCCACAGTTCTCCATGGCTGCTAGCCTCCTTCTTCCTCCTCACTCTTCTCCTTCTCCTTCCCACTCTTTTCTCCTCCCACATTAGCATGCAAATAATGTAGCAGTAGCAGGAAATTATCCTCCTACGCTAGAGTAGTTGCTTTGGGGTTTGTAGCTTCTAGGATTTGCAGAAAGTGGCGAGTGTGCAGGTCTGCTGTGCCTGTGGACACCTTCCAGCACTAACCTTTGGTGTAGGCGGTTGGTCTGGAGATGCTTGTATTGAAATACTAAATATTGGCTTCCAAGATCTGGTTGCCACCAATGAGCAGATCCTCATGTACATCCAATGATGATATATAAACCTTGCTCTCCCATTTAACACTATTGATTTTATAAAACTGGTGACAGCCAATTATTGGAGGGAGTAGAGAGAGGTGGAGTTTGAGTTATCAGGATGGAGGGTCACTGGTAGGGCCAGGAGGACAAGAAGAGGGGAGAGAGGGAAGTGTGGTGGGAGAGAAGATGGGAAAATAGGATAGCTCCATGAGTTGTGAAGGACCATCACGACATTCCAGAGTCATATGCCTCCCTGAGACACCAGACTGCTGGAGCAGAAGCAACCCAGAGAGTTTCAAATTGCTAATATTTGGGAAGCACAGTCAATCTAGAAGCCAGACTGGATTTAGAGATTGAGATTACAGGTAACCTCCCCATAATTGTACAGAGCCAAGTATAATAATCCAAGTCTCATTCATCTGAAGTTAGATAGGGACAAGTTTAATTATATCCTTGTACACTTTGGGTTTCAAAGCTTTCACTTCATCTCCGTCTTT
Source organism: Grammomys surdaster (assembly GCF_004785775.1). Taxonomy (NCBI): domain Eukaryota; kingdom Metazoa; phylum Chordata; class Mammalia; order Rodentia; family Muridae; genus Grammomys; species Grammomys surdaster. The sequence continues at coordinate 1,512,754 of NW_021620841.1, forward strand.
GAAGTGGCAAGGGCTTCCTTCTTCACCTTTGACACCATCTCCACATAAAACTTGACTGCATAAAGCCCTTCCACTGTATATTTTGATGCTATGCTATACCATATGAGTTTACCTCCTTGGCTAATTGGTTGAGATTAATGTTGCAATTAAACCATTGGCTGGAAGAGCATCAACTATAGGGTATGTGTGTCATAGATACAGAGAGTAGAGTAATAATTTTACTAGTGAATGCTAGAATGAAAAACTATAATCATTGATGTTGTTTTCCCGTAGTAGTGGCTGCTGTTTCCATGGTTACAATTATTTCTCCTTTCCTAGAAGGTCATGGGGATTTAAACACAAAGGCTCATGAGGCTAATTTCTTGAGTTTAAGTCAGAGTTCCTTCACTTCTTAGACTTGTCCTTAACCTCTCATTGCTAACCTTGGTCTCTGGAGATGATGCTATCATCATCTATAAGATAATAGGAAGATTCATTGGTACAGAACACACAATTCTATAGTGCTACCAAATGTTTTCTTCCTCCTAAATTCACACCGATGTACAATCCTTTCCACTTGACAAAAAACATAACAACATGCTTCTAGATTAACAACAATGAGAACACACGCAATTAGGTTATGAAAGACTGTAACTTCTCTTCTTCAGCAATATTAAATATTAAATATTAAAGAAGCTGGTGGGGCCAGGTATGGAGAGTATGCCTGGTCAACAGGCAACAAGATCCTCCAACCAATGGCCCTCAGGGCTTAGTACTGAACATGGAAATGAATCCATTCTCAATAAGTCCTTGGGACTATAGATCTTGAGCTGAGATCAATCTCAACCTTCTATGAGACCTTGAAGTGGGAGACACAACTAAGCTATTTCTAAGTTTCTTAAATATTAAAATTGTGATTTAATAAGCATGAGGTTGATTTAAGCCACAAAGTTTTGGGTCTAATTTCTTAGTAATCAACAGATAACAAGACAAATTGGTTTGTTGTTCTCTTCCTTAGAAATAAAAGAGCCACAACTGAAAAAATGAAAATTCAAACAGTAAAGCTTTGTTGGAGGAAAGAGGTAGGGATATATTCATTAAGAGAACTTTCAGGAAATGATATCCATCTATCAATGGAAAGAATATGAGGAAGAATACTAGAAACTACACAGGAAAATCAGTTATGTGGAGGAACTACACTGCTCTGAGTCAATCTTTCTAAGGTAGAAGTGGAAGAGTATTTGTTTTATTTGACACAATACACAAGCAACAGAATAAAGAGTGTTATTATGACTAGAAATGTCTAGTTTAGTTACTGGATATGCAAACTGAAATCAGTCCTAGAAGTATGATAGAACATTGACTTTGACATATTCAGATAAGATGTCCTACACAGAGAACAAGCAAATGCACATTTAGTAGAAATTGACATATCAGAAACTGTGTGAAGCCATTACAGTGAATTAAATCCTAAATATGGGATGAATAATGAAATGGAAAGTTAAAAGATAACAATTTTTGCAACATTTATACAACTCAGGTTATTTTGAAAGATAGATGATGGATAGATGATAGATAGATAGATAGATAGATAGATAGATAGATAGATAGATAGACAGACAGATAGCAACAATTGATAGAAATGGAGGCTATGAATTTGAAAGAGAGAAAGAGGTATATGGGGGCTGGAGAGACGAAATGGAGCAAAGAAATTATGTAATTATACTATAATCTTTAAAAAATATAAGAAAATGAGGAAAGAGTAGGAGAAAAAACAAGACTGAAGGATTTGAAGTTGAGATTCACAAACATCATTAATAAATTTACGGTAAAAAAAAATTGTGATTTTTTTAGAAATCAATTGTCCCTGGATGACTGTAACTTTTCAAGGGTATGTATTTGCCTACCAAAATACAGAGTTGTCATTATTGAAAGGTACCCTTAAATTGTAAAAGATTTCAGTTGATACTATCGTGAAACAGAGCAGTATGCAAAACATGTGCAAGTTGATTAAGAAATCCTACCCATCTTACACAGAATAATAAACATTGAGATGGCCATTAGATGATACATTGCAGTGGGTTATGTTCCGCTGGTAACATTACCTAACACTGAAAGACGCTTAAACAAAAAGATCAATTCTGACTTCTGTACTTTGAGAACTGAACAAAGGTTGTGGTGGACACCCCTGTTAGTTTATCATTTGAAAAGTTTGAAGATAAGTCAGAGGAACGCTAATTTGTGAACGAATGCAGGAAGGGGCAGTTTTGTGTTATTAAAATTAATTATGTGCAATTTTGTGCTATAAAAGTCAATTATGGCTCACATCTCAGCAGAAGGAATCAATACAGAGAAAATGGAAAAATCTTACAGAAAGAAGGAATCAATAATGATGCAAAGCCAGAGAAGAGAGTGTGGAAGGAAAAATCATTTTTTTTTTTAGACAGAAATAATAGAAGTCAAAATTGGTAAAGGTGTACTTTGGTGTAGTGGAGTCTGGGAAAATTGAGCCAGTCCCTTTCACTTCAATCAAGACAAGAAGGTCATTCTTTAAGAGTTAAGAGTCAAGGATGAGTGGGAAGCCTAAAAGAAACAGAAAAGGTTTCTATCAAGAGCAGAAAGGAGAATGACATGGGATAAAGCTGTCAAACAGAAGTGATGTTTTAAGAGCAAATAAGGAAGCAGATTTCTCTAGTACAGTTAAAAGCAAAAGTTTGTCTGAGACTCTGGTTGAAGTTAAATGCATGTAAAATGGCAGATAACTGAAATATGTGAATGTCAACAAGTCTTAAAATCAGTATTTTCTTCTTTCTCCAAGGCCCTGAGATGCAAAGTATATAGATCATTGATGAAATGATGATTTTAATGGTAAAAGGAATCTTAATGTATCTTCTTGTGGTAGTTTGGGAGAGAATAACTCCCACAAACTCAGACATTTGCATGCCTAATCTGCCTAAAATCTGCTGAGCTGTTTGGGGCTGTGTCACTGGAGCTGGGCTTTGAGGCTTCAAAAGCCCATGCAGGGCCCAGTCCCTCACTTTCTGCCTTGCCTGAGATCTGGATTTAAAGCTAGAAGATACTGTTGCTTGTGCCCAGGACTACACAAACCCTGATCCTACCTGCCCTTTGGGGTTGAAGGTGAGGTGGTACAGAGTCAAGGACACAGTCTCCAGGAGCAGGTGGGAAATGCTGCAGCAAGCTCATCTGAGCACTGCTGCAAGCTCCTTTAATTCCCTCCACCAGAACCCCCATTGGTCCCAAGAAAGCATCTCTTCTAAACAGCAGTTCCCCATTGGCTGGCATTTTCTGCAGCAATCCTTGGTCTCTCAGGCAGTCCTCAATTAGGTCCATGTGCAGGAGATGCTTTTGCAGCTGAGTGGCCCCTAGCATTTACATAGAGGCAGCCCCTGCCATTTCTACCACAGTGCCCCAGTACAGTGCTCACCTGCCTGCTCACCTGCCAGACTGCCACCATGCTTTCAACAACTTGATAAAGGACCTGGTTAAAATAAAGGTCTGAAGTTAAACCAAGCCCCTAAATAAATGTTTTCTTCTCTGAGTTGCCTTGGTCATGGTGTCTCTTCACAACTAAGACATTGGCGTAATCTATAATCAAAATTCACCCAAGTTTCTAGAAATATTCAAATTTTTAAAATACATTTGAGGAAATATGTTTATCTTCAAAGAGACAGATCTCCTTGAATCCCTTTCTATTATCAGCAAACTCATAGCAGGATCCTTTTAAATCTGTTTCTACAATTAATTCTGTGATTCACAGTTTATTCTCCTAAATAGGGTTCTAGAAGTAATAAAAATGTATGAGCTAGCAAGGAACCAGCTGTCCTTCTCTTGATTTAGAACAGCATGCAGATGTTTCTGTTACAGCAACTTTAAAGTTTTCTCAGCTGGGTCATTCTTATTTCAGAAGTTGCTCCTTTGGGTTGATCTGCAAGAATAATAAGCCAAGTTCTCCCCGAAGAGTTGAGTTTTGAAATGTTCCCACTTATGCCTTCTTCTAACTCCCTCTATCCCTTAATCTAGTGGTTCTCAACCTTCTTAATCCTGCAACCCATTGATACAGTTCTTCATGTGTTGGTGACTCCAAAACCATAAAATCTTATTTGTTGCTACTTCATAACAAAGTTTTAATATAAACATCTGAAATGCTGGGTATTGATACGGGACACAATAGGGTCACGACCTACAGGTTGAGAAGCACTGCCTTAAATCTGAATACTTTCTTGTTTGATTTGTAAGGGTGAATACTTGTCTCTTAGCCTTGTGTTTATATCTCATTTGGACTATCAGTCCCAAATTTAGTCCTGAGATTTGACCCCTCAAATTTAGATCAGCTTTGTGTTACAATCTTGAGTTCTTAAGTCAGTCTTCTGCAGTACATCCTGCCTTCATCACATGTAAGGCTCATGCCTCTGAGGATCAGTTGGATTTTGACCTGTATGGGAACTAACATACGAACAACTATGGTATGAGTAAGGGACTCATTTAAACAACTCAGCCTACTTTAGACCAAGCAATCAGGAAACATGATATCTGCTTGCATGTGGGAGGCATTCAGACAAGAATCCATCAGAGAACCTTGCCACCAACACAGAATTAGTGATGATTTCTTTATAAAATCACACTGCCAACTGGGCCTTTAATCCCAGCACTTGGGAGGCAGGCGGATTTCTGAGTTCGAGGCCAGCCTGGTCTACAGAGTAAGTTCCAGGACAGCCAGGGATACACAGAGAAACACTATCACACACACAAAATAATAATAATAATAATAATAAAAATTAAAAAATAAAACCAAAATCATACTGCAGTTTGAATAACAACAATCCTGAGACCCAATATATTTCAAACACATAAGACTTTTGAGAACTTATGTCCATTGGGTGTGTGTGGGGGGGGGAGAATGTAAGTAACTTCCAAGAGTCCATGTGTAAGAGTCTCTTCAAAATTAAAACATCTATAACTGGAGAGATGGCTTAGTGGGTAAAGTGCTTGCCATTCAAGCATAACAACCTGAGTTTGTACCCCTAAAATCCACATAAAGATTGGCACAATAACACTTGCCTGCCATCCTATGGCAAGATGGGAGGCAGAGACAGGAGTGAGCCTGGTATACACAGTAGTAAATAACCAGAAACTAGGTCTCAAGCAAGGTAGAATGCAAAGGACATTATCTAGGTTATTTTCTGACATCTGCATGCATGCAGTGGCATGTGTGTCTAACTAATGTACACACACACACACACACATATACCATATAGAATCCTATACACAAAGCTAAATAAAACAGTAATACTTTTTAAAATGTTTGAGCAGTTTGGTAGGCCCTTCCAGATCTGAGAACTCAAAAGAAATGCCATAGTTTGTAAGCTTTGAATGACTTTAGACATCTGAGTCCGAAATTACCAGCTAAGATCACAATTAAAGACTTCAAGATTCTACAATAAAAGCATCTCGGGTAAAATTTTCAAACAATATGATTTAAAGTAGAGTGTTGGCGTCTTCATCAAAGCTTAAAAGTAGTCAGTCATGCAGTTCATGTCTCACATGCTGATAGACTCCTTTCTTCAAAACAAATAGACCGTTCCTTGTGAGTCTGACAGGAAGCACCAGGATAGAAACCTGTACTTAAGAATGTGGTTAGTGAAACAGCCAAACAGTACATCTTCCTCAAACAATGTCATCTCCAGCCGGAGCCTGGAAATGAGAGTCCTTCGTCTAGAATATCTTCCTAAAGAGCACAACAATCAGGCTAAATGTCACCCTCATTAATCACCCTCTCAGATGAGAGAGTCAATTGTAGAAATTGTATTAAGCCTCATTTCCTGAGTAGACTGGGGACCTGTAATGTGCAGGCACCACTCAGACCTGAGTGATAGCGAAATCAGGGTTCTGTCCTTATACGCCTCAGCAAGATGGGATTTTGCAGCTTCCTCTATCCCTCCTCCTCCTCCTCCTCCTTACATGTACCATACAGATGGACAAAAGCAAGAAAAATTCAGTGGCCCCTAAGAGACTACACCAGAGAGAAAAAAGCAGTCCAGATGTGTTCTGTCTTACCAAATGAGGCTTGTTTTCCCATTTTTCAGGAGCGCCTTGGATGCTAGCCAAAAATCAATCCACTATGCTGGGCAGGGCAGTGGTGGCGCTCACCTTTAATACCATCACTTGGGAGGCAGAGGCAGACAGATTTCTGAGTTCGAGGCCAATCTGATCTACAGAGTGAGCTCCAGGACAGCCAGGACTACACAGAGAAACCCTGCCTCAAAAAAAGACAAAAAAAATCAATCCACTGTGTATCATAATTGTAATAATTTCTTCACTCTCAAATACAAAAACATTCTAGCAGAATATGTGAGAATTATATATTGCTTAGGAATGGACCTTCAGTCCAGTGCCATATTTTGGGAGATTACAAATTGTATTAAAAATGATCAATTTTAGACAGAATTAAAGCTGTTATGCATACATTAATAGCTGGATAATTTTGAGGGAAAGGTGAGTATTATTTTTATTTGGACCAGTGATTGTGATGGGGATGCCGAGATGACTGACAGACACTATTTGTAGGTGTTGCAGATTGTATTCAGAAATGATGGCTATTTGAATAAACAGGTTAGAGACCACAGTCCTTCTCCATTTTCCATGCACACTCCTGGAATTCAGAATTCATGCTGAAATTCTAATCTCAAAAGAAATGGAGATAGGACATGTGACCTTTGGGAAGATGACTACGTCATGAAGCTGTTGTGAGTAGGATACTGCACTCATAGAAGAAACCTTAGGGAATTCATTCACTCTCTTCTTCCTTCTGAGATGAGAAAGTACCATTCTTAAAAGCAGGAAATTCACCATCACCAAACACCAAATCTTCTGATCAGACGTCCTAGCTTCCACTACTCTAAGAAAGGCAAGCTTTTACAACTATATGACACGAATGTCCATTCTTTTTCATCCCAGTTGATGACACTGCAGTATGAATCTGAACTGACTTAACCCTGAGAAATGAAGATCTACCCTTGACAGGCTGAATATGTCGAAGTTCAGAACAGATTCAGAGGCATAAGAAAGGTGAGTTTTCCTTTCTCAGCCTTCTCCTTCCCCCTCTTTACCCAGACTAATCACATCTTGAGCCGAGAGATCCAGCATCTCTCCTTAATAATCAGAACTTCTGGTGTTTTGACTTTCTGACTCCAGAACGAAATACCACCCCCCCAACACACACACACATTCTCAGTCCTTTGGAATACATCATCCCATTGCCTTCCCTGGTTGCCTACTTTGCAGTTAATAGACTGTTGGGCTTCTCAGCTTCCATACTTTAGCAAGCCAATGTCCATAATTTATCTCCTTTATATATAGCTATGTACCCTTATTAATTCTGTTTTTCTGAGACCCATGACTAATATAATCAGGTACCAGTTTATTAAATGCAAAGCAAATTTTCATACTCACTTGGAACTGAATTTAATTTTAATATACTAAAAACAAGCATAGTCAATTGTGATTTAAAGAACACGCATGCACACCACTACAACAATCACCACCATTTACAACAGACCATATCATAGTGTAATCAATGAAAGTCAGTGAGAGATTCAGTAAAATATATATTTCCTTAGCCAACCTTTTCCTTAAGATGCCAGATAGTATTTAAGCTTGAGGACAATATACAGGCTTGTTATTTCTAAATCTAGGGTGAAAGCAACCTAAAGCTTTATTTGTACCAGGTCTCCAAAGCAAAATGTCCAGCCTGCAGCATGTACTTTCAAAAATATCACTGCACACTTACAAACACATCTACCTTAAAAGGGAAAAATTCATATGTGTGTTATTACTAAATAGAAAATGACTTAAGAACTGAAAATAACACCAGAAATACCAACTTGTGAATAAAGATAAGGAAGCTCTAGTTTACATACTTTGTGGGGGTTTATTTAGATTTTTTAAAATTTATGAGTATGCGCGTTTTGCGTACACATACATATGTGCAATATGTCCGTGCCTGGTGCCTGCAGGCATCAAAAAATAAGCATTGAATTCCCTGAAACCGTAATCGTGAATGGGTGTGAAAACTACATGGGTCCTGGGAACCAAACCCTTGTCCTGTGCAAGAGCATCAAGTGTTCATGACTGCTGCACCGTATCTCCAGCCCACATATTTTGTCCTTTAAAAAAGAAGGCTTTAAAACAATGTAATTGAACAAAACTCAAATAGTCCTTCTCTAGAAGCATTTGTAGAACAAGCAAAACTGTGATGGGATTTTATCATTTGTGGTATGAGAGGAAGGAGTGACCTAACATTTCTCTGTTAGCATTATTGACCAACCACAATCTACCATCAACTGCATTTCCTACAGAGATGGCTCTTATAAGAAAAATTAGCCTGAGTTCCTGTCAATTGTGAAAAAAAAAATTGTCAGGTACCAGAGATGGAGAAACAAGCTCTTTAGATGAGACATCTAAAGCAGGTTCAAATACCTATCTATTAAAATGTGTTCATCATTGAATATCTTCTTTGATTTTCAGATACATTTCATTCTATCTATTATTTGCTTACTGTGTTGGTTGCTTAGCTTATTGGGGTAACAAAATTCCTCACAAAGAGTGATGTAAGCAAGTGTATGCTTTGTCTCACAATTCAAAGGTACAATCTATCAGGGAGGAAAACAGGACTACCACGGTAGAAACAGGAATACAAGGCTACATACTCAAATCTCAGAGAATCTGGAAGCAGGCAGCGGACCGCAAGTACATATCTTGTCTATGAACCTCAGTTCAATAATTCCCCTAGGCTTATAGTTCCAATGGTCTTCAAAGTTTAAAGTCTCTCCCGTGATCCAGGACTATCTCTCATCTTTAAAATAAAAAAAAAAATACATTCCAACATGCAATGGTCCAAAGGATGAGCAACTCTATTCTAAAACAGAGAAATGAGGACGTACCAGAGAAAGTCTAGACCAAAGCAAGAAAGCAACACAGTGAGGCAAATGCCAAACCCTGCAGCTCCATGTCCTTCATCTAGGGCTTCTGATGGAATCATCTGTGCTACACTGTGTTTGAGTGGAACTGCCTTTCCAGCGCCACAGACTGTAGAAGCTGTGACCTATATTTTGAGCCAATCCCACTCCATGCCACAGCTTTCCTTGGCACATGCCCAACATTTCTAACATTTTCACCGACCTGGTGTCTTAGGGTTTTACTGCTGGAAACAGACACCATGACCAATGCAACTCTTATGAGGACGGCATGCAATTGGGGCTGGCTTACAGGTTCGGAGGTTCAGTCCATTATCATCAAGGTGGGAGCATGGCAGCATCCAGGCAGGCATCATGAGGGAAAACCTGAGAGTTTTACATCTTCATCTGAAGGCTTCTAGCAGAATACTGACCTTCAGGCAGTTAGGATGAGGATCTTAAAGCCCATACCTACAGTGACACACCTAGTCCAATAAGGCCACACCTATTGCAACAGTGCCATGACTTCTAATAGTGCCATTCCCTGGGCTGAGCATATACAAACCATCTCACCTGTGGTCTACAATGCTACTCAGGCTTGCTTTGAAACATCACACAATGACCTCTTCTCACCTCTCTGCTTGACATCTAACCCTGATACACTGTTGGTATGGTCAGCTTTCTGGAATTTTGGAGCAAGCTTCAGTAACAATGTGACTTCAGTGGTTTTCCTTACTAGCAAATCTAGCACCACGTGGATAATGTCAAGTTCTGCCGCCAGCCTCAGATGGAGGCAGCAGTGGCTCCTTCACAAGAGCTGTGAATGACTCCTGGTGCCATTGCTCCTCAGAAAGAGACAACAATTATCTTGGTGTCCCTCGCTAAGCAGGATGTCCTTGATGTTCTCCATCTTCAGGCACTCACTTTGTAAATAAAAGTTTTGTAATGCCTTTGCTTTGGTACGCACTGCAGTTCTCAGGGAAGGTGTCTCTTCTCCAAGTACATTTCCTCTTGAACCACACTGTAGAGTCCCTGTTTGTACACTAGTAGTATTAATCTTTTCCTACCTGCCTTGTCCTTGACTATACCCTAGAAGACTTCTCATACCTTTTCTCACTACATTTTACACTTTTCTCATTAAACACAGTAAGAAATACCATGTTACAACTTACATGTCTTGAAATTCCTTTAGTCCAACAACCTAGGCTGTTACTTTTTAATTCAGCCCCATGCAAGTTCTTAGGGCACAGAAACAAAGCTGAACTAAATTGTTTCTAGCCCAACCGAGAAGAGGGCCATTGCTTCTCTCTTAGATCTCATGAACCAGGCTTCTTCTGTAGGCATTTTTCTCAACATTCTGGTCTTTGGTACTCTTACAGTTTGACCCAATTCAAACACATGATCCTATAAGGAGCATTTTATACCTAAACCATAGGATTTGCCCTGTTGGTTCTCTGAAGAGGGTCATCGTAGAAACTAGACTACTTATTATTCAGCTGTTTAAATGTATGAGCACCAATGGAAATGAGATGTTTTTTATTTCTCTTCATATTAGAGGAATTTTAATAGCACAGAATAAAGCTATGGTGCCAAGGTATTAGTAAGGATAGGAAAGTCTCTAAGGAAAGGGTACTGGAGGTAGGATCAAGTATTGTTCACAGTGGTCAATAGTCAGCCAACTGATAAATATCAAATGTTGGCCACTCTTCTAAATTACCACTTCTATACTTAAGTTTCTTCTTGAAAAACTCCTTCTTGGGATGTCCATAAGTCAATGAAACACTGAAGAGTTAATTACATAATTGGACAAAAGAAAATGCAGTAAATAAGCATACAAATGTGACTACATCGAGATTTAGAATGTGTGTCAACATAGGCAAGTTTGTTTTTCAGAAACGGAAGCAATAAGGATTAAAACACCTGTTTAATAGAAGTAATATTGATCTCTCAAGAAAGATGAACAGCCTTGAGCTAAGTACTTTCTTCCTTTCATCCTGTGATTTCCTGAAAATCAGGTCTGAGCTTAGGCTTCTGTAGGTGCCCTCCAGTCCCAGCACCTCAGCACGCTTGCTGAAACACAAGGCATTTTTAAAATCATTGCTTGCCTTTCTTCATCGGATCTAAGCTTTATGATAATATGAGATTCAAAGGCAAAGAGACATGATTCTAGTGCCCATTTCACCTTTGCCTTTCACAATAAAGTGGCTTAGCAAGAATAAGATTCAATAAGAATCTCTGTATTATAAGCGGGATGACAATTCAATACAGCTTTTAATGACTTTGAATGATTTAATCATATTCAAGGATCCTTCCTTTAAGAAAAAAAAAGCTTCTTTCTTGAAGTAACACATTTTCTAATCAATGTAGCCCAATGACAAGAATGGCCTGACACTAGTGTGAAAACCTGTCACTCAGGTGTCACATTGTCACAGTGGAGTAGAATACTGTTTTCAGGACCACGTATCTCAGAACACTGTTACGTAGTTCCTTTTCAGTAGGAAAGTAGTTGCCTAGCTAAAGATGGTAGCCCTAACAGTTGGGAAGCACAGACAGAAGAATGAGAAATTTGAAGACCTTCTCAGATATATAGTAAGTTTGATGTCAGCCTAGGTTAGTTACATAGGACATTGTCCCAAATATAGAAACTAAGAAGACAAAAAAAGTGTGTTGGCTTTGTGTTGGTGGTTTTGATAAATCAAGCTAGCATGTGGACTCTCAAAAGTTCAACTCAAGCAAAGGTAGTATAAATTTCTAATTTTAATTACTATAAAGAAAATTCAAAAATCATTAGCTGAACATTTCTCACATGTAAATTACTATTTCTAGATAGCTTTTTGAATTTGTATATATTTAGTGAAAGTTTTCTTCATTTCTAATTTTATTCACTTGTTTTAGGTCAAGAGTGAGTATGACCTTTGTACCAATTAAACACACTAGAAAACTACTAGGGGGTAAATGGCTTTTGGGTTAACTACCAAAATATTTAATTTCCCTCCTCTCCTGGGATTATAAGTATTTCTTTATTTTTTTCTGAACTGTGCTTATGCTTCTGAAGAAGCTAAACAATGCTTCAATTTATCATCTTCAAATCTTAGCTGGATAATCACATCTCTATAGTGGTGAATATAAACCCCATCATGTTGAAGAGCCTCCATCCACAGACAAAGGACGCTCTTCATTTATGTTTTAAAACTTTGAGCCAAAGTTCCCAGTTCCCCCATCTAAAATCTTTACATGCAAATAAAAGAATTCATATTTTTAGAATCCATGAGTAATTTTGCCCCTGGGTTCTTATAAATCAAACTTTGCAATGGAAAGGAAGCAAACTTACAAAGAAACAAAGGATGCAGAAACTATCCTAGATGTTGGTAGATAAATGTGTTTTTCTGCAAGCATGGCTTTCCTTGGTATCTTCACATGCTCATATTTTTTAATGTTTATCATGGATTAAAATATGTAAGATGAATATATGTGTGCTCAAGCATACATCAGATTATACACACACACACACACACACACACATACACACAAACGCACGCGCGCGCACGTCAAAATTAGAATGACTGAACATTGTAAGAGTTAAATACACAAACACATAAATTTGGATGTTTTTTCAGAAATGCAGATTGTTACCGAAGCCATTTTTGCCAGGGAATCATCGTGTACAAATATCCAAAGCAGCAAATGTAAAAAAAGAGCTGCTGTTAATTATTTCAGATTTTATTCTTGCCTAATTTTACTAAAATCAAGAATCAGTCTGATTTATTATTTTAGATGGTTTCTCTTGTAGAGGAGATACATGTATAAAAATGGAAATTTTTCTACTCCTCCATTCCAAAACGAATGTTCTTCCATCATAGTAAATCAAGATAAAACATATTTAAAAGTAAACTTTTTTTTTTTTTTTTGGTTTTTTGAGACAGGGTTTCTCTGTGTAGCCCTGGCTGTCCTGGAACTCACTCTGTAGACCAGGCTGGCCTCGAACTCAGAAGTCCGCCTGCCTCTTCCTCCCAAGTGCTGGGATTAAAGGCGTGGGCCACCACCGCCTGGCTGTATACTTTCTTTTACTGAAGTTAAGAATCATTGATTTTCTAGTCTTTTATTTGGGGTGCTGTGGTAGGGTGAGCTGGTTAGACTCTATAGCCCAGGCTGTCCTGGAACTCACTGTGTAGACCAAGCTGGCCTCAAACTCACAGTGATCCTCCTGTCTCAGATTCCCAAGTGCTTTTTATATCATTTTATATTGTGACTCTAAATTATTCTGTTTCACAGTAAACACAAGACTATTCAAGTCCCAACCTTTCAAATTATCTAGATATTGACAGTATCTAAACTTAAGTAATATTAGCAAAACCCAGGAAAAAGGGGAATGCAAAAATAGATAACAGTTACTTGTTCCCCCAAACCAAAAATAAAACTGAAAAATTCAATTATATGCAAGATTTCATTACCTAGAAGAAACTTCAACTCAATAGAGACAGAGAAAAAATAATTTCTGCGATTTACTAGTTCTCAATCTAGACAAACTATAAGCTCCACGTTCAGTAAGAAAACCTGTTCCAAAAAATAAGGTGAAGAGTAATTAATAAAACACGCGTTCATGCATACACACAGTCACGCATGCACACATGCACATACACACATGCCACCACCACCACCGGAGGGGTGGGGGAGGGAGGGAGAGAGAGAGGGTGAGGGAACTTTATTATCATTAACCGAGACTTTGTATTATTAACCTAAGCATTTGCTTCTCTTCTTCCTCATTCCTGCTTCTGACAATGCTATGATGTCAGCTCTCTGAGTTCCTTCCTCTTATTACCTAATCCCCACACTGTAATTCAAAACCGACGATGTTGGATGTTGTTGAGCAATCTGTACCCGCTTCCAGCTGTTCTGTCCAGCTTGTCTGTTGCTGACGTCAGATCTTCATCAGTAACAAGCCGGGGGCGGGGGCTTCTGTGTACAAACCCAGCAGGGACCATACTCTCCAAGGATTTATTTTTAATCTGAAAGTGTTTCTGAGCAAAATTCAGTTTTAATTCATAACTTTTCTTAAAGAGACTTTTTTTTCATTTCTAGAAAACAAAGGTAAAATAAATAAACTTGAGCTCTGATGGCCGCTGTTAACACTGAGCTCATCACGATCGTGGCAACTTGAAAATCATTAAACAATAACTACTCGGTAAAATAGAGCCGTGTTAGATCCCGGTTCCCAGAGTGAGTGACAGGTAAGAAGGAAGACAATTCCAATCTCACATTATTGCAGAGGGCATTTTGTTAACAGCTGAACAGCATGTTGGGTAATTTAAGGTCTGCCACTGAGAAGCCTAAGAGACTTGTAAGGTTAATATCCATCCTCTGCTTTGGCGAAACTGTGACAAGTAGCATTTTAATCCAAATTAGAAACAGTCTGAATTGAGAAATGCATGCCTCCTACCCTCTTTATTTCTTCGTTTCTGTTTGTTCCTTCCTTTCTTTTTTCCTTTATTTATGTGTTTGTTTATTTATTGTTGCTGCTGTTTTGTTTTGTTTTAGTAATTGCTTCTTATCTCCCCTGAAGTAGATAAAACTAGCATGATTCCAAAGCAGTATTGCTGTTACTGGGTATGGAATTGTCCTTTGAATTTGATGCTCTATACAATGCGGCTCCTGTCCAAACAACCCTGCTTTACCATCCTTCTCACACCCAAAGCTGGCTGCCTGGGAAACAGTTGCATCTAACTCTCGCCTCTGTTTGTCCTCTTCAACCCACACTTTGATTCTATGTGTAATTTCTCTGTCCGCTGGATCCCTTCAAGTGAATGACTGTCAAACCACTGATCCACGCCTCTTGGTACCGTATTTCAACTGGGTTCTGTTTGGTTCTACGGGCGGTTATTTACTAATGTCTGAAATTATTTTTGATTATCACAATTAGGGAAGAATTAATAGCATGTGGCACACAAAGGCCGAGGACGCTGCCAAAAATCCTTCAAAACACAACAAAGAATTATTTGACTACAGTGTCTATGGTTTCATGGCCGGCAGGCAAGGGGAGTACTGAGTAGTTTGAGCTGCCTTTAGAGATTTTTTTCCAAGCGTACTAGACTGTGTTCTTCCCAAGTTGGTGAGACGGCTCTCAGTGGATAAAAGGGTTAAAAGGGCTTCCTGCCAAGCCTGAATACCTCAGTTCCATCTCTGGCTATCTACCACATCTGGGGAGGAAAGAAAGGGCTCCTCCAAATTGTCCTCTGACCTCCACACATGTGCTGTGAATACATGTATACACGCAAAAATAAATAAATTAATTAATTATTAACATAAGTTTTCAGGATGCAAAAGCTGGCTGCAATTGAAATATCCTTTTGTTTGGGGCTGGGGATCTAATGAATAGGTGGTTGTTGCTTATTATTCTATGCTTATGAAGAGCTCTGACTAATGATTGTCTTTCATTATTGTAACTAATGAGAACTAATCTATTAATAAGAAGTGCAATGAAGCTGCACTTCTTTTGTTTCTCCTCCAAAATACACTGAGGCTGGGAGAGCAGACAAAGCAGTGGCCGTGGTCAGTGCTGAGCATCACTGATACAGGACTTTTTGGTCACAAAAGAAGATGCTTCATTTTATATATTTTATACAAAGAATAATGTTCTGCTCTAAAAATAATAATCATTTCCAAGTGAGCTTTTCTTTTTTTAATCCCTCATGAAGCCTTCGATGGCTTGGAGCTTTCCCTCTCGTGACCTGTC
Source organism: Grammomys surdaster (assembly GCF_004785775.1). Lineage (NCBI taxonomy): Eukaryota > Metazoa > Chordata > Mammalia > Rodentia > Muridae > Grammomys > Grammomys surdaster. Next base: position 1,528,435 of record NW_021620841.1, read on the forward strand.
ATTCTCATTTTTATTTTAATTGCTTTTTGGCCTCCCTGCTTGGTTCCTATCCACTTTCAGATGAGAGAACATTTTCTCTATTTTAAATTAAGGAAAGTCATTTCTTGACACAGCCATGGTGCTCTCGTACTTTCTTCTCTCTTTCTGCTAGCGTGTTCAAGTAGAAGGTCTTTTGGGCTGTGTTTTGATTAGCCTTCTCCTCTAGCCTCCTATGGTGGGAGACCAGAAATAGATCTACAAGAACCATTGTGACCTGGATCAACAAGAGCCTTTCCCTGGCTCTGGTGGAGGTTTCCTTCCTTTTCCACTTGACTGGATCTCTCAGGCCAGAGATGGGTAGTGAGAGGAAAAAAGTGGGTAACCCAATTTTAACAAACTCACCAGATATCGTAGCACTCTTCTAGCAAGAGTCTTATGGCTACCTTGCCTCCTGACCTACCAGTGTGCCATTTCTGCTAAGACTTTGATAGGTGTCCATTCTTCTGTGCATTACACTTTACAAAGTTCTAAGCTACATGTGAATTTGTGTATATGTATGTATGTGCTTGTGTGCCTTTCCTTCCTGTTCTCTCTCTACACTTGGAAAGTTCTGCTTCCACTATGCACAGCTGAGTGGCTATGCTATCCTCTAAACACGATTCTAGAAATTCTGTGTCCCTGGAATCCATAAATCTGATGGTTACAGAATAAATAATAAAAGTATCTTTTTGAGGGCCTGGGGAGATGTCTCTGTGGTTAAAAGAGCATTGGCTGCTCATCCACAGAAGCCAATTCAAGTCCCAGCATCCCAGTATTGGCTCCCAATATTCTATGACTTCAGTTCCCAGGGTTCTGACACCTTCTAGCTTTGGAAGGCAACAGGCACAACCAGGTTACACAGCTAAACATGCCAACAAAATGATCATGTACACAAAATAAAATGAAATTAATTTTAAAGTAGCTTTTTGAGTAGATGACAAAATGAAGCCAAAGCTACCGCGAGTTTAAACGTCTTTGCAGATCATGAGACAAAATCTGCGTAAGCTGTTTGATAAACTAGTTAAATATAATGTGTCAGGACCCGTGTAAGGCACTAGTAAAATAAGTTGATGCTCTCTCTAGAGGGTCATTATCTGTTTGAGCACACAAATAGCAAAGCAAAGGGTCACTAACAGAATGTACCACCCGATGAATAGAAATAAGCAGTACCTACACATTCATGGAGCATCACAAAAACACACAGGATCAGTGGTCAGTCCTATAGAAGAAGGGAGCGAAGAAAATAGGGAGAAAGGGAAATTTGGCTTTTAAAGGTGGAATAGTTGAGACAATCAAACAGCCCCTAAACGTCCATATTTAAATTATTGGTCCTCACTGTGGCAATAATGAGAGATGTTGGAAGTTTAGGAGAAAGGGCATATAGTACACCAGAAATAAATACTGTGAAACACTCCCGTTGGCCCAGTCACAGGTCTCTGCATTATGTACCCCATCACCCATACCAAAGACTAGACCTACAGTCACCAACTCTGCTTAGCCCTGAGCTTTGACCCACCCATATATCTGAGAATTAAAGACTTTTCTTTAAAAGTTAGCTGCCTTGAACATTTTATCATAGTAATACAAAGCTGGACTAAGATATAAGGTAAATAGTATTTTAATCAAAGAAAAGAAAGATATCCATTTGTGCTTTCTTATTTCAAAACAAGAATACCTTAGGTGTGGAAACTGTTTTTTTTTTTTAAATACAAAACCAAACTAAAAGATTATGCTTACTACCTGATCAAATGTTCTGTATATTACTATCCTGCCAACCTCTGTAAAAGATGCTATTGGTCCCTAAGTCATATCTTCAAAGATCTCTGCCCTATAGTTTCCCCTTTCCATTTGTTCTATATAGTCTTTCTACTTCTGTGATTTTTTATTTTCTCTCATCCCTTTCTTGACTATCAGTCTTCAATTTCTCAGAGAAATCTTTTGCCACTTTTAACCAGGTAGCCACTGCCTCAGTAATAAAACATGAGGGAGAAATTGAATCCTTAACACTTCTTACCAGTTATCAGAGGAAACTCAACTTAGTATAGGGACATCTTTATTGCTAGTCATTAATTCTTTTAGTTCACAATAGAAAAATCATAAAAAGATTCCAACTTTGTAACTAGTATTTTATGTGCCTTAAAAGTGTGATGAAATGCCCAGCAGTGGGGAGAGGGAACTCGAAGAGTCCACCTCCAGTAGAAAGACAGGGCATCAAGTGGAGAGATGGGGTTGTCATCTCACAGTTAAAAACTCTGACCCAGAATTGTTCCTGTCTGAAATAACTGAAGGGACAAAAACGGAGAACAGCCTGAGGGCAAGGAGGTCCAATGATGTGCCCAACTTGGGATCCAGCTTAAGGGGAGGCTCCAAGGACTGACATTATTACTGATGCTATGGTGTGCTTACAGACAGGAGCCTAGCATGGCTGCCCTCTGAGAGGCCCAACCAGCAGCTGACTGAGACAGATGCAGATACTTACACCCAACCATTGGACTGAAGTCAGGGACACCTGTGGTTGAATTAGGGAAAAGCAGGAAGAAGCTGAGGAGAAGGGTACTCCCATAGGAAAACCAGCAGTCTCAGCTAACCTGGACCCCTGAGTTCTCTCAGACACTGAGTCACCAATCAGGCAGCATACACCAGCTGATATGAGGCCCCCAACACATATACAGCAGAGGACTGCCTGGTCTGACTTCAGTGAAAGAAAACATGCCTAACCATGGAGAGACTTGAGGCCCCAGGGAGTGTGGAGGCCTGACGAAGGGAGAGGTGGAAGACATCCTTTTGGAAACAGAGGAGAGGAGGAATGGGATGATGAACTGTGGGCAAATGGACCAGGAGAGGGGCAATGACTGGACTGTAAATAAATAAAAGTAATAAAAAAAAACAAAATCAGGAAGTTGGGTAGGAAGAAGGTATAGGTAGATCTGGGAGAAGTTGGGAGATAAACATCATCAAAATGTATATCATATGAAGTCTCAAAGTATTAGTAAAATATTATTGAAAAAAATGTGACTTAGAAACTCTAATAGAATAAAATTAATAAATTCCGGCTAAGGAAATTTTTTATTCATAAAATATGACTTTCTGTGAATATTGATATATCTATAATTTTCTTAATCTGTGTTTTATTTGTCAGGTTGATTAGATTTCTTTTTGTCAACTTGACACAATCTTGGGTCATCTGGAAAGAGGAAAACTCAATTGAGAAAATGTCATTGGATTTGCCTGTAGGCAAGTCAGCAGGGTATTTATTATTATTATTATTATTATTATTATTATTATTATTAAAGCGGGAGGATCCAGCCCTGGACAAGTGGTCTTTGAGTGTATAAAATTATAAGCCCAGCAAGCCACAAAAAAAGCAAGAAAGTAAGCAAAATTCTTCCGTGGTTTTTGCTTCTGTTCCTGTTTCTAGGAACCTGCTTTGAGTTCCTCCTTGCCCTCCCATTATGAGAGACTCTAAAAGTTGCTTTTGGCTATGATGTGTGTTTATGTGCGTGTGTGTGTGCGTGTGTGTGTGTGTGTGTGTGTGTGTGTGCATGTGTGTGTGCGTGTGTGTGTGTGTGTGTACATACATGCATGTATTAAAGCACTTGTCATACTTAAAAATGACATTGGCTAATTCAAGATCACAGAGATTTACTTCTATGTTTTTCCTAAAAGCTTATAATCCTAACTAATAAACTCACACCTTTGATCTCTTTTAACTCAACTTACACAGATGGTGTCTAGGCTCACAGCCTAGACAATAAAGATATAGACTTCAATATAGTTGAAACAGATACTTAAATTGTGTGTATATACTCACACGTACACTGTCTTCTAATTCAGAGATCTGCAAATAGCTTCATTTATAAGGGCACTTGCTGACAACACTGACAACCTGAGTTCCAGCCCTAGGACCCACACAGGACAGGGAGAGGACTGACTCCTGCAAGTTGTCTTCTGATCAGCACATGTACATGATGGTGTGTACACACACACATATTCATACATAGATACACAGCATTTATAAATGTTATGCCAAATTTAAATCTGGATTTAGTATGTGATCTTTTATGAGTAATATTCATAGCCTAAACTTGGATGGTGAATTAAACAACTATTAAATGATGAGAGGCCCTACACTGGAATATTGTGGTTTATCAGCCTATCTGATCTGCAATGAGGAAAACATGTTGGAGTCACATAAGCTTGGACAGCTCATAAAGAACAAGCACCATTGAACATGACTGCAAAATGACAGGATGACAGGCCACTTCAAATGAAGCATGGAATCCATATCAAAGACATTTATATTTGAACAATTACAAATGTCAAAAACCTGTAAATAGTAATTTAGTCCCAATAAAAGAAAATAACGGCCTAGGATAAATCAAACAAGGCACACTGTGCATCAGCAAAATGTAGGCAATTCTCAAAGATAATACCAGCCTGAACCAAGAGAGAGTTCTTTGTCTAGACAGATGGGAACATGACTTGAGGAAGTCTTTCTAGATATTGTTGAGGTTCTGTTTCTAGTTTTTAAGATTAGGTAAATAAGCTGCAATACAAAAAACATCCATCTCTAAAGAGAGGTTTATATGCTTGCTTATGTTTGCAAGCAATCTATCAAGTAAAGGTAAAATTTAAGAATCTCATTTCTGTTGAAAAGGAGAAAAAGCCACGCTCACGAGTATTTAACTATTAATATGACGAGAAATTGATTCTTGTATTCAATCTGTACTCAAATAATTCTGTCTCATAGGAAAGTCTTCCCAAAGAGCAAAAATTGAGAATTTAACAAGAATGATTGCAATCTTCAGTTAACATTCAAGAGTCTCCTAATACAGAACACACATAACCCAAAGTAAATTAAAGGAATATATATATTACCAAGTTCTGGGCCAACCGACCCTTATTTAATGGACAGATAAAGAACACTTATCTTTAATGTCACAGGCTAAGGAAAAGAAATTGAGAGCTGAGAATTTGAGAACTTGTTCTTCTAGTCTCAGAAACAGTGTCTCTTCATCCACATTGAAGACAAAGAAGAATAAACTGATGAATTCTAACAAAAGTAATGCCAAGAAGCTGTTTTTGGATGAGCTTTTCTTTGAGAGATGTTATACACACATCTACCCACCCAGATAAAAGAACCCATGACAAACCAAAGTACAGATATCACCACAGACAGATGTGGTGAACCTTGACTTTATTGGGGTTACTTAAAGGAATATAGGTAAGGTGCTGCTTAGAGGAGCAGAAATGACCCAAAGATAGCTACATCAACAAATCTCATTCCAGCACTGGTGACAGTTCACAAAGCTGGGAACCTGGAGCATTCTGCACAGCTACTGGAAGTTCAACAGGTTGAAGGCTGTCCTTTCTAAGTGACTCAATTGGTTTAAATTTCATCCAGGCATCTCTGTTGGTTTCTATTTCTTCCAAGCAGCTGATCTTGTCTCAGAGTCTTTGCAGCTTCACTTGTCTGAGAATCTTCTTTGCAGCTTAGTTAGACTGAGAGTGACTCCCAGCTGTCTTTGCTGCATACTCTGACAGGAATAGGCTTAAAAAATCTGGCTAGTTTCAGGAACTTCCTGAAGTTATGTTGAGTCCTTTACCTCCCTGCATAAAGTGCTTTCCTGCAGGATGGAATGTTTCAGCCTCAGTGGAAACTATTATACAACAAAAAGTGAAATTATCTTTAAGGCTATTCATATGTGAATTTATACATTACAGTGAATAGTAGTATAGAACATTTGTGTTTTAATAATATAAGAAGTGACTGCTTCTCCTAAAACAACATCATGGTATGGAGAAAATATATATCTGTGTGGTTCATGCTAAAATTAAATCAATTAAGTATGTTATTGATTTGTATCAACATATTGTGAGAAAATTTATAAATAAATTAGAGTTCATATTTCTGTGTGTTTTGTTTGGTTTTGCATTTTTAAGAGAGCAAAATAATGTGAAGTTGGGTAGGTAGGACGATAAGGGAATGATCTAGGAGACGTTTGGGAAGGGGAATATGTATGATCAAATATCTCATATAAATAAATCTCTCTCCGTGTGTGTGTGTGTGTGTGTGTGTGTGTGTGTGTGTGCATGTTTTAAAGAAAGACCATAACCACACAACTTTGATGATCCAAAAATTTACAACTCATCCAAAAGAAAAGTTTTAGAAATTCAAGCTCATTGTTCAATATATCAAATTGTGTTTGCTGGAATAAGTTTGTGACTCTTGGGGAAACAGAAATTTAGAAAATGAATTGCATGCACAAATCTGTACATTGTAGTGACAGACATTTAAAACAGAATGACACAATGAATTAACTTCAGCCAAAAAGAAAACTATGTCTTCCAATTAAGTCTCCTACTGCTGTGACAGTCAGTCGTTTCAATAATCAAAATACATGGAGTTTGGGGCTTGACTGCAATAACTGCGTCACTAACACATACAACGAGATTTCCAAACAAAGGATATGAAAAGGTGCATCCTCTAAGTCTTAAAAATTGTTAATAATAATTATTTTGTTAATACTAATAATTTATAATTGTTAGTAAAAGCAGAAGAGGATGCTTGCGCTGTCACTAAAAATTATATTTTAAAGATGTTATTTACCTTTTATATCATTCACTCAACTGCCTATCACAAAAGTTATAGGACTTTACATTTTTTGTTAGTAAATAACTTAGATATATTGAGAGCATCAAAGCTCTTAATGGATTAGCTTTTGTCATCAAGATGTTTGAGAGTGGCTAAGGAGATGGCAGAGCAGAAAAGGTGGAAGCTTTAGGGCCAGCCAAGCTCATAGGTAGGTGGCAGACAAGTTGGAGCAGGAACTCGCTTACATAAAGGAGAGGGAGGTAAGACAAATGGACATCTGAGGTTGTCTTCTGATCTCCTCATACACAGTGTCATATCTGTGGCTATTGCCTATACACACACATACACACAAGAAAGGGAGGGGGAGAAAGGAGAGAGAGAGAGAGAGAGAGAGAGAGAGAGAGAGAGAGAGAGGTAACAACAAGACAATATGCAGGTAGAATATTCTTTCCAGCTATCACC
>NW_021620841.1:1535609-1563248 GCF_004785775.1 Grammomys surdaster
GAGAGAGAGAGAGAGAGAGAGAGAGAGAAAGGGAGAGAGACTGAGAGAGAGAAACTGAGAGAGAGAGAGGAAGAGAGAGAGACAGAGAGACAGATAGAGAGAGACAGAGAGAGAGACAGAGAGAGAAGGAGAGAGACTGAGAGAGAGAAACTGAGAGAGAGAGAGAGAGAGAGAGAGAGAGAGAGAGAGAGAGAGAGAGAGAGAGAGGCTGAGAGAAATATCTTGTCAAGATTTTGAATCAATGCACCGGGAATATTACAGAACAGACATTGTTTTCTTTCTGAAATAATATACTAGAAATAATGTTCCACTATAAGTAACTCAGAAGAATGGAACGAGAGTGACTGCCTGTATGTATGTATGTATGTATGTATGTATGTATGTATGTATGTACGTATGTATGTATATGAGTCTCTCTCTGTTTGTAGAAAGTCTATAAAGTCCTATTAGTAGAAAGTCTATAATGTTTAAGGAAGAAAAACTCACTTCTCTTGCATTTTTGCTGATTTATAATATAAAAACAAGGCTCAACTGAGTAGTCTCTAATAAACAGCAAACTCAGTGACAAAATCCTGGTTTCAAGATGTTATTCCTATCAGGTTTTGAATTAATAGCTATTTTTTAATTTTATTGTAATAATTCATCATTGAACAGGTAACATAGACATACAAATTTTCATGAAATAAATTGAAATATTCATTAAATGGCAGATCTCAAGAATGGAGATCTGATCCCTCATTTTGTAGGCACTTTCCACTTGTAAGATGTTAAAGGTAATGATCTTGACCTTGGACAGACATGCAGATGAATAAAATGTGATCCCTGATGCTCAATTTCTCAATTTCACTCCATACAAAACTTTCTAAATAAACAATGACAGCATGGTTTGCAAGTGCCTATCATTGCTTCTTATTTCTCAATAAAATTATTTAATCTCTTAAATAGAGTTACATTCTTAGATTAAAAAGGGAAGGAAGTCAAGTAATACATTCTGATGACTCCAGCTAAGTGCATTAAAAAAAATACTCCTTTAGCTCTTTAATGATTGTAGACTGATCTTGGTAGCCAGGACTACAAAAATGTCACTCACAAATGAAAATCTGACTGATTTATCATGGTCTTGAATTATAGGCAAGCTCTACGAAACATATTCCTCCTGAAATCTGAACAATCGTATGATTTGAAATAGTCCCTCTCTCACATGATAAAATCACATCTATCATGGAGAGTAAGCCTAATGCCAAATTTATCCAGCAGGGGCTCTCATATATAAGAAGGAAACATAGAGTAGATCTGACAAACAATATTTTTAAAAGATTTTCTTAAAGAAATATCCACCCCAATTAAATTGAATTAGTTGTTCAGTCATCAATTGAATGGTTACAGTCAGAAGTCAGCTATGAAGTATATGATCCTGTAGACAATGGTATTTGAAAGTCAGTAAGATATCAGTTCTATCCTTCAAGAATCTCCATTCTAAAAAGTAAAACGTAAAGTTGTTAAACAATATATAACATAATGTTTAATGAATATTATAAGGAAAACTGTAACAAGTTTTTAGGAGTTCAATGATAATAATTCAAATTGAGGCTTTTTCAACAAGATTATAATGGTTTGACTCCTAGCACATACTTGAAAAATATTGATAAAGTTTAGAATCAGAGATTTTTAGGAAATACAAGTGCTAATACATGGTCTGCCCACGAATGCAGACAGCATAAGTTTTATGTTTGCATGGACTAATGAAATCTGAGACTAAAGGCATAATATAGGCCAACAACTTGGATATTTAACAAAGGAAAAAAGCAGAGAGAAAGTGTTAGACAAGCAACCAAAACGTTTGATAATTTTATAGGAATGAAGTTGGAAAAGAGCCATTTATGAAGAAGATGGGCATAGCTCAACTGCATTATCCTTTTAGTAAGGGATTTTTAAAAGAAAAAAAATGACAGAATAGTCATTTCTTTTTTAATTTTTTTATTGGATATTTTATTTATTCACAATACAGATATCATCTCCTTTTCCATTTCCCCTCCCTAGAACTCCCTATCCCATCCCCCCTCCTTTATGCTTTTATACCATTTTAATTACATGCATGTATTAAGGTCAGTTCTAGGTTGAGGGTCTAGCAATACTATAGATGCAAATAGTCAAGGAACGAGCAAGACATAAACATAAATAGTCAAAGAAAAAGCAAGGCATTAAATCCAATTATGTGAACACTCCCATGCTCACTGTTTCTAAGGGATTATCAGGATGACCAAAGTATCTGAGCCTACTTCCTTAGCCTAGCCCAAGGTCATTTTCATGTTTGAAGCCTACTTCCTTGTTCTAGCATAAAATTTAGAATACTGTCTGAAATTCCTTCTTTGTTCTAGCCTAATATTTATATTCCTGCCTGAAATTACTTCTTTGTTCTAGCCTAAGATTTAGATTCCTACCTGAGATTACTTCTTTGTTCTAGCCTAATGTCAGATTCCTGCCTGAAGTCTACTTCCTTGTCCTTGGCCAATGTCATATTGTTGCCAAGCAGCCCATGTTTTTTTTGTTTGTTTGTTTGTTTGTTTGTTTTTTGTCTTTGGCCCATGTCAGATTCTTGCCAAGCAGCCCCAAAAGCTCTCGCCTCTCCCTCTTTTTTATTTCATTAACAAGTCTGAGCCTGTCTTAGGTAGATCTGACAAGAATGCCTTCCTTACCCATCATGGAATATGCATTATCAAAAGCAATGTACTTCTTGTGGGACACAATGAAAGAAATGCTAAGAGAAAAACTCATAGCTCTAAGTGCCTACAAAAAGAAACTGGAGAGAGTACACACTAGCAGCTTGATAGCACATCTGAAAGCTTTAGTCATTTCTTTATAACCATTCAAAAAATATTTTCAAAATGCCAATAGGGATGATGTAGGGAAGGATCAAAGTTCCAGGCTAACCTGTTCTATATAAGAAGAAAATACCTAAAGAAATATGTGTGTGTGTGCCTGTGTGCTTAATTGATCTAGAAATATAAAAAAGATAAGAAAATGTAAGTGCAGAAAAATATAAGGAAAATGTAAGTACAGAAAATCGTAAGTGCAGAAAAATAAGCAGCATTTCCTTAAAAGGAGTTCTAGGACTGAGTATCACCAATGGTTAAGGTAATTGAGTCAAGAGAAAAGATGTCACGAGCAACCTGTAAAGCCAGAAATATTTTGTGAAGTTACAAAACATGAATGGAGGTAACAGAAGGAAACACCTGAAAAACATAGTAAAAGGGTGACTCTTGGAGAAAAGAAACCATACATCCAAATGTAGCCTAATGTTCTTTTATTATCTTTATTATTATTATCATCATTATCATTATCATTATTAATTATTTTATTTATTTACATCCCAAATGTTGCCCCCTCCCAGTTCCCCTTGGCAGAGTTCTTTACCCCCTGCCCCTTCCCTTTCACCTCTGAGAGTGTGACCCAACCCCTGAACATTCCCCCTCCCTTGGGCATCATGACAGGATTAGGCACATATTCTTCCACTGAGGCCAGACTTGGCAGACTTTTGCGACATATGTGCTGGGGTTTCTGATCAGCATGTGTATGCTCTTTCGTTGGTGGCTCAGTCTCTGGGAGTTCCCAGGGGTACAGGTTAGTTGACATTGTTGGTCTTCCTATGGGGTTAGTTACCATCCCCTTCAGCTCCTTCTATTCTTCTGTAGGGGTCTCTGACTTCATTCCACTGCTTGGCTGTGAGTACTTGTATCTGTCTCAGTCAGCTGCTGGTAGAGCCTCTCAGAGAATAGCCATGCTGGACTCCTGTATTCAAGCACAACATAGGATCAGTAATAGTGTCGGGGTGTGGTGCCTACCCATGGGATGGATCCCAAGTTGGGATGGTCACTGGTCAGTCATTAATTAGTCTCTGCTCTATTTTTGTCCCTGCATTTCTTTTAGATGGGGACAATTTTGAGTTGAAAATTTTGAAGGTTGATTGGTGTCCCCATCTCTTTACTGAGGGCCCTGTCTAACTACTGAAGATGGTTTCTTCAGTGTCCCACTGTTGGGCATTTTGGTTAAAGTCACCCACATTGAGTCCTGAAAGCCTCCCCCATCCCATGTCTCTTGGACTTTCTAGAGGTTCCCCCCACCCCCACTCCAGGCCTAATATTTTTAAGAAGAAAGATTTGGTAGATTTTGCAATTTATATGTATTCATAAATGACATTCCATAATAATTAAGAAGGGTTAAACCATAAACCAGTTGAAATTCAGGCACTGGCAAATTTGCACATATATATACAAGCACACTCCCCTTTGGATATATAACATGAAATTCAAGGTATATAGTATATAGTATAGAGCATCCCAGGTATATATGTTTCCTTATTGGTTTAAGAAGATTCATTCATTCACTCACTCATTATTTCAAAGCTGTTTTTGAACATATATTTTACAACTAAAATTCTAACCAAGAATATTCTGTTGAATATGAACATTAAAAGTAGTGTTTCATCAGCTCTCAAAACAGTTGTGCTAACGTGAGCCATTCTTATGAAAATAATTTTGAATACTTTCCTCTTTGATCTTGCTTCATTCATTTATTTCTGCCTGTTTAACTTGGTGGAGGGAAAGAGTTGACAGGTGTGTATACTGACGAGATTTAGCTAAGATAACTTTTGTTGAGGCCTTAAAGTTTGATACTTATTCTAATGGTGACCTAGTCAGGACTGACATGCAAATGTGTCTTGCTTTGATCATTTTTCCGGTGTTGTAGTTTAGGGCCACCTTCATAGTGTCTCAATGTTGCATAAATGATTTCACCAGTCCAAATTGCTGACTCCCTGTGACTAATAGTCTTTACTCTGATACCATTATTTTCTGAGTAGTTTATTCTTTAGGTAAATTTATTCTGAAATTTTGCAATGTAGATCTTCACAGTTTATGTTTGAGAATGGTAACAGCTGTTTTCTTATTCCTAATTGTTAAGTTAAACCATATTACACCGTGTAAAACGTTGAAAGCAATATCAGTTTGGAGAGCTCTAAATTGAGGGCAATAAATATTTAAATGGCCAAGTCACACCCCTGCAAAATCTTTAGGAAGGTAACCAAGGCAAAATTAAATCTCCAGTGAGCAGGTATTTCAGGTGCTCTCTATTCAGCTTAATGGAGAGTGAAAGTATGCCAGTTGGTGGCGCATGTCTTTAATCTCAGCACACTGGAGGCAGAGGCAAGTGAATCTCTGAATTGAAGGCCAGCCTGGTCTACAGAATGAGTTTCAAGACAAGAGAATTCCTGTTTTGAAAAACCAAAGGGAATTTAAAAAAAGAAAGAAAGACAGAAAGAGAGAAAGAGAGAAAGAAAGAAAGAAAGAAAGAAGGAAGGAAGGAAGGAAGGAAGGAAGGAAGGAAGGAAGGAAGGAAGGAAAGAAAGAAAATGAATTCAAAAAAAAGTCTGAAAATCAACAACAACAAAAACAACAACAACAAAAAACCAGAAAATGTACAATTGGTCAGTTTGGTTATTTCTGTGAATCAACTCAGCTTTGGTATAACTATCTAACGGACTCATTATTTTGATAAAGTTACTGTAACTGTAATATTTTAACAATTAACAACTAAAACAATTTAAACACGTATGCTGAAGTTGCCATATAATTTTCATAATTATATCATATCACTGAAAAAATTCAGATGCTTAAATTTTTACTGGGAGAAGGTAAGGATGAGTAAAGAAGAAAACAGGTAAGAGAATCTACCAAAACAAATGACAAAACTTTGTCCTGAAGCATAACTGAGGTACAGAGCTTAGATGAGTGTGTAATAAAAGATAACTTCCTATTCGTTCTATTTTCACATTTATTTCACTGAAAAACTTCAAGGAAAAAAGTGAGGGAATATTTCTTTAGAAAACTTGTAAATAATAAAACACCTTTCAGGGCAGCAGCATCAAACTCACAATACAGTCTTTTGTGTGTAAAAGGAGATTTTACATCTAAAAAGAACCCAATGCTAATTAAATCACCACAGTGTGCTGCAGTGCCTGAGCAAAGATAGAGAAATAGAAAAAAAGAAATGAATTTCCTGGGGTCTTTCCCTCTTCACAGAGCAGTTTCCACCAGGGCTTTAGCAAATATGTCATTCTTTTGTTAACTGGGGATAAATCCTTGGTTGGCTCCCTAGCCTGTCTTCTTGCCCTTTCTCTTCCATCTAGAGGGCTTGGTTTGTTTTTCCTGACAGCGTTGGAAATTTCTAAGAGACCACAGTGGTGCCAGCCCACACTGTGAACAGTAAGTGAAGAAGAAACAATCTGGCTGTTTTAACACTTTGCAAATAGTAACTTGTTTCTGCTGTTTGATTTTTTTTTTTTTGACCCTGGACATCCCACCGTGTGATAATCAATACAGCAGTGGAAAGACAGGCTTCCTCTTTGACTCAGAGAGAAATTTCCAATTCAAAGGAAATACATTTTTTTTTTTTAAATCATGCATTGAAATCTTTTCCACACAGTGAGAAATCCATTATCGCGCTCAACATTTTCCACCAAATCCTCATAAATTACCCCTTAAAATGTATGCACGCTGTAACAGCAACTGCAACGGACTGCCCTCCCTCTCCACACCCTTCTGACATCCACGTCACCGTTTGCCCCTGTGGAACCAAAGAGCAAAAGTCAACCAAATGATGTATGTATGTTGCAAATTTTATGACACAACCCCAGTCATGGCTTCAGTATAATAAACATATTTATTTGAAAAATATTGAAGCATACTTTTATATGTTGCATGGGTTTAATAAGTATTCAATAAAGTCTCTGCTGGAATAGACACCACAGCATTTCCTAACAACCAGTAGCTCATTTGTAAGTAATTTGGTTAGGAGTCTCAATATGTGATGTACAAGTTAGTGGCCTGTGATAATTTTCCAAATTCCAGAACTATTGTTTCTAAAAGCTTGCAGTCCTACCCTACCTTTTTTGTCGGAAGAGGTGCTTCCGAGTATCAAGATTAACTGCTTTGTTAGGAAATACACTGTTGAAAGGTCAGTCACTCTGAGACCCGAACCCCATCTCTGTCTTGGGGTTTTTCTTCCATCAAAAGCAAAAAGCAGCAGAAAAGACCCAGAAAGAGTGGTGCAAAGTACTTCACCAAGCAGAAGTGTTCCTTTTATTGTACACTATTTCCTGAGACTCAATATGAAAGCAACAGCTATTGAATTATTGTAATACAATAAGCACTAATTCTTAATGTAAGCTAATGGAAGGAAGTTAGGCTAAGTTCTAAGGAAGAATCTCAATTCCATTTACTTGCAAGATTTCCCAAAGGGTATAAGAGTCAACCTACTTGAATCATGTTGTTTTTCAGGTGTCTTGTATGTGAATAAAAATCTGCTTTGTCAACTCAATATAACATACACACACATGGATATATACAAATATACCTAATTAAAAAAAATCTATAGTTTAGAATCTCAGAACTTGACACAGAAAGGGGTCTAAAATAAACCATTTCAAGTTGTACCTCCTTTTTGGATATTCCCTGATGTCACCATTCAAATGCCATCACCTTTTTGCTTCTGGCTCCTTGTGGTTCCATCTGCTTGGTTTAAAATCTGTACCTACTTTGCCTGTTTTTTTGTTTTTGTTTTTTTAAATGAACATAATCTTTCATTTGTAGTGTCTATATAGGAGTTGTACAGAATGAGAATTTGCACCCTCTCAGAAATTGTAAATAAAATAAAAAACCATTTTGTAAAATACTATTGCTGTTGACACCACACATTTCAGATACAAGACACAGTGAAATCAAGAGAGATCAAAGCCTATAGCCTCTTTCCTAATGGCTGGCAGTCACAGTGCTTGAAGATCAATGGTCTCAACCAGCTATAGACACTGTAGGCTACCACACCAACCTGACAAGCAAGACATTCCCACTGAGACAATGGTGGCATGACCCTCATGTAGTGATCAACCACTATATTTGGATTTGAAGCTCATTCTTCTGGAGGGAATATACACCTGGCACTGTAAACCATGTCAAAAGCCAGCAGTGAAAGAGATCAGAGGCTCCAGAGGAAATTTTACTATTTTTTGTTTTAACAGGAATGTAGTCAAAATACCTTCAAATCATTTACATTTAAATCCACAGAATAGTAATTCTCTCAGCTGGGTCAAAGAAACTTCTTTTTGCACAGCATAATGTTTGGCCCCAAGAGATATAATTCGCCAAAGTGCTGAGAATAAGCATCTCCTGAGTATCAACCTTAACAAGAAATCTACTACCCATTCAAAGGTATAGGGAACATCACAAAAACAGGGCAGAAAGAATTTAAGAGCAGGAAGACAGAAAGGAGAACTATGAAACATTTCCTTCTAGAGATGCATGGCCACCTTAATCATCAACACACAATCACTGTGGCTATATGCACAAGACCTACACACACACACACACACACACACACACACACACACATACAATCATGCACAGAAGTAGGAAAGATCTTCTTTTGGAAGACGAAGGGAGGTAGGACTAGAAGCAAGGAAAGAAAGGCCAATGAGAGATGAATATAATCCCAGCACATTGTATTCATGTAATTGTAAAAACAAAACAAAACAAAACAAAAAACAAACAAAAGTTAAATGACCTCTTTTTTAAAAGGAGAAAATCATTTTTATATATAAAAAAAACAGCATGTGATGATAAAACAAGATTTTTTTAAACTTTTTATTTAATCTTTTTTTTTCACTCCAGATTTTATCCATCAGATTTGCCCACAGGCCAATCTTATAGATGTATTTTTCTCAATAGAGTGTACCTCTTCCCAAATGACTCTAGCTTGTGTCAAGTTGACATAAATCTAACCAACTTTAATGACAGGACATGGGACTACCAAGAGACACCCTCACATACCTTCTACACTCCAGACAGATCCATCCTTACTTCCATTGTTCTGGGACAATTCTTTATACTAAAATATATTTAACAGTTGCTCTAGTATGGATGTGGTGTTTCTGTCAAGAGCTGATGTGTTAAATACATGGTTCTTAGTGTGCAGTTAGGAGATGAAAGATTGTTAGATTGAGGTGGAATGCGTTCTCA
This sequence comes from Grammomys surdaster, assembly GCF_004785775.1. Taxonomy (NCBI): domain Eukaryota; kingdom Metazoa; phylum Chordata; class Mammalia; order Rodentia; family Muridae; genus Grammomys; species Grammomys surdaster. The sequence continues at coordinate 1,544,678 of NW_021620841.1, forward strand.
GAGAGTTTGTGAAGCTCTAGATTCTTGTTTCAGAGAGACACTATATGACAACCATATTCATAAGGATATGACGTCACACAGCATGAGGTCCTTACTAGGAAAGAGCTGATGCTAGCATCACATGAGCCTTTGAAAATGCAGAACTATGAGCATTTCTGATAGACAGGTAGCCTGCCTCAGATACTGTTGTAGTCACAAAAACAAAAACAGATGAGTACAGCACTCAATGACTAGCACCCTAGCTTTCATATATATTGAACTTATACAAACTAGAGAAGATAGTGAGACAATTGATGAAAAATTATTTTAAATGAATGTTGGATGACAGCAGTTCCTTGAAAACTGAGTTCAAGAATTTCAATCTGACCATAACGTGCCTTTCTTGTACAAAAGGTAAAATTGAGGGAGACACTCACACCCAGGCAGAAAGGACAACTACCTGACATCCTAAATACTTCAGACCCTTTTATACATGAGAAAAGTAAGAAGTTTCCTTTTCAACATTAGAAATCATAGTCTAAGGAGCCCCAGAGTAGCATAGCAGTACAAAGAGACTAAGAATGATTTCCTTTTTATACACTAAAACAGGCTAGTTTTTCTCCACACGCTGGTGGTATAGAACGACTAAGATCAGCACACAGAATGTGAATGTAAAAGCAGAAGGAAAAAAAGGTGCACCAAATGAGTTGGCAGAAAAAGTAAGCAGACTCTCAGAGGCCAAAATTGCCAGCAAAGTACAAACCCATAAAACCCCAAAGCACTAAAACCAATGTTCCCCAGAGTTTTATGTAAACAGTCAATGAGCTTGACTTAGGAAAGACAGAGAAAGAGAGAGGGTAGGAGGGGGAAGGGAGAGGAAGAGGGAAAGAGGAAGGGAGGAGGAGGAGGAGGAGGAGGAGGAGGAGGAGGAGGAGGAGGAGGAGGAGGAAGAGGAAGAGGAGGTAGAGACAGCAAAAGAGGGGGGGGACAGACACAGGAAATAGAGAGAAGGAAAGAGAGGAAGAAAGGCCTGTTTCATGCAAGTTGCAATGTTAGAACAGATATTCTGAAATAACGTTGGACACTTGAAAGGCTTCTACCCTACAGAAAGGAAAGACAGCTTGGCCTGTCTAACACTATTTCCTCTTCCTGAGCAATGGAAAAGGTTATACCTCTGTCTGGTAGGAGCTTTGAGGGGTACTCTGGCCAGCAGACTGTGGGTAGGAATGCTGTATTCTATTTCCTGTCATGGCCCCTTGTAGGTAATGGGTTCCAGATAGTACTAGAAGACTGCAGGACAGCCGACTCCACCTCAGATTTGGCATAAAGAGATAGGCTTTATTTTCTATATTCTGCATTTAGAATATATTTATATATTATTCCATATTTATTATATATTATATAATAGAATTATTATATAATAATAGAATATATTATAGACTATATATTTAGAATATAAATATATAGAGAGAATATAAATATATTTAAAATATATTTCTATATTCTATATTTAGAATATATAATATATTTCTATATTTCTTTATTTTCTATAACAAGATATGGGATTTATTTTTAAACTGAACTTAGTCTATCTTGATCATTACAATTAATGAACTGAGAAAACAAAGTGTCCCACAAGGAAAAATAACATAAGCACCTGCCCTCAAACTTATGGGAACAGGGTTAATAAATATGGTACAAAATAATAGTCCACGCAGAAAAATGGCAGGGACCTTTACAGTGTTAGAGGTCCCCAAATACCTTACAGAATGAAACTCAAATTATTTGTCAGAGAACAAATGCTAGATGTATGCTCACATGTTTGAAAAGATAAGATTCCAAGGATTATGATATGGCAAATAAAAGGAACAAAACAGAATACGAACTGCTGAAGGCAATGGAGAAATGAAATCAACTCTACCACAGAGAAACATTAAATCAGCATATATAAACTAACCTGAATGGCTCCTTTTAGAAAATATTGAGTCGAAATATAATTAAGCATTAAAAGAGTTTCCAAATTTCCCACAGAGATTTAGAAACATAGACACACATGAACAAAACTCTGCCAAGTTGAATTTCAGAACTCCAAATCAGACAGGAGTTTGACTCACTAGGGAGAACAAATGAAAGGAAAGGCAAGAAGCCATGACCTAGACCTCAGCAGGAAAAGGCAATCCAGGTAGTAGGAGAAAAAACAAAAACAAAAACCGCATGCTGTCTATATAAAAGTAAGGTTGCAGTGGGTTGGGCTCATGCTGCTTGCATTGTAATGCTAATTTGGGGCCCCCCAAGACTGGTTGCTCCAAAGACCAGACAGTCCTCAAGTAAAACTTGAGTGACCATGCCCCCAAGTTGTTTCTAATTGGTGAATAAAGATGTCTACAGCCAATGGCTGGACAGAAGAGACAGAGGTGGGGTTTAGGTCTCAAGGGCTTTGGTGGAGAGAAGGACCACGAGGAAAAATACCATAGGAGAGAAGGAAGGAGAAACTTCCATGGGTTAAAGGTCAAGAGAGCGTGGCCCTGAGGGCTGCCCAACTGGAGTTAAGAGCAGCCCAGATGTAACAGTAAATAGTAATTACTCGGAGTTCTCGATAGGAAAGTTGATTCTAACAGCGTGGAGGGTAGGCAGCTGCCTAGCTATTGTGCTGTTTAGGGCTTATTGTAAATATAAAGGGTATGAGTGTGTCTTTCATGCAGGAAGTCAATAACCAAAGGTAGGGTAGAAAACATGGGCTAGGATTTAAAGTAATTCTACAACATAAGGGAAATGCAAACCATCGGGAAGTCCTTGGATGAAGTTGACCAAAAATAGAATTCTATCTAGAATTCCCGTCACAGTGCACATTTAATTTTCTTTTCAAATAGATTTAACGGTAGAAAAAAGTAAGCAGGTAACTAGAGAGTTAGTAAGGAGGAACATCAGTAAACACAGACAACACAATCCAGAGGGGATAATGAACATTCTTAACTGTTGTTGTTTAGGGGGCTTGCTGTGTTCATGATACTGAGGAACAGAAACCAGGGCCTGAAGGCGGTAGGCAGGTATTCTATCACTGAACACCCTAAGACATATAGCCCAAAGTGATACAAACCTAAATAAAACAATGACCTTTAATTAACCTCTAATTCCCATTAAATTGACCTTCCAAAAAAGAAGGTGAAAAAAAAAAATAAGGGTATCTAACTAGAGAAATTTCCAGAAATGGGTCAGACTCAATTCTGGATTAAGAAATCCGAATAGATCTGAAACACAATTTTAAATGAATGGACGAATAAATACATGAATAAATAAATAAATAAATAAATAAGTAAATAATAAGCACGCAAACCAACAAAACCATCCTACAATTAAGAAATCCAAATAGATCTCAAACACAATTTTAAATGAATGGATAAGTAAATAATAAATGCAAATCAACGAAACTATCCTACAGTAAGATCCTTCTAGGGAAACTGAAGAACACTAAATATAAAAGGAAGATAATTAAAAACCTAGCATAAAGAACATAACTGCTACAAAGGGCTGACATTTAACTAACCATGTATTTCTTAACAATGGAAGAAGAGAGAGAATTAGATTAAATCTTCAAAGCCCAGACAGGAAAAACAATTTTCAGTATATACCCACTTAGACCATATTTTGAGAACTGGGATAAATTAAAGACATTTCGTGCAAACGTTTACTGAAAGTTCTATGACCAACAAATGTTCATTAAAGGAACTTCTAACTAATGTACTTTGAGAAAACCGATCTAAGAAGAAAAGCTAAGATGTAAAAAGTACCGACTGTAGAAAATGGTAAACACATGAATAAATCATTGAAATATTGACTATCAAACAGTATGTGAATATGTTCGGACTTAAAAGCTAATGAGGAAAAAAATGAGTTCCTGATTTAGAATATACTTAAAATAATAGGCATTTTTTTCTGCAAAAGTGGACAAAACCAGATAAATTATATATGCCATATTTTGGAAGGATCAGAAAGCTTGAGAACAACACACTAAAATTCCAGAAAGAAGAAAAAAACACTTTTATGTGAGGAAGAGGGCTTATCTTTCTTTATTCCTGAGGCACCGACGGTTTTGTGTGCTTGCAAAGAATCAGGCTTGACTAATGGTAAGCAGAGGGCTGGAGGCCAGCAAAGATTGGGAACAGGAAAGATTCTGTGAGTCTCTGGGACTGCTTGAAACAAATCGGATCCAGGAAGAATTGCAAATGTTCTTTCGCTTTTCCTACCGGACACGGGTGGAGCAGGTGCTTGTACAAGAGGTTGGGGTTTGGGCCAAAGCTTCTGAAAAACAACACAAAATGCCCAGAAATATTAGGAAAATGCTCTGATGCCAAATACCTCACGAGTTTAATCTTTAAAGAAGTTACTCTATTTTAAAGTCATAGGACATAGATTAAAAAAAAAAAAAAGGCCAGGCTGCAATCTTCTTATCACAAGAAGACATCGTTCCACCAGCTTCAGAGGCAAATGGCTCTTCATGGCTAAGGGAAACTGAAAAGTCATAAAAGAGCAAAGTGAAAGCAGACTAAGTTGCTAACACAGAACCTAGATCGTAACTTGTGTCTGAGTGAACTGAGAGGATCCACCTCTTTCTAATTGCTAGCAGAGTAAAACCATCGATTTGAAAGCCTCTCCTGTCACTGCACGTGACCAAGTAACTTGGATGTGACGGCCAGCATACTCTTAAAAACAACTAAGAATGCAGGTGAGAAAGTATGACCACCATTCATAAATAAGAAACAGTATAGATAAGAGGGTAGAGAATCGAAGAGAATCACAGAGTGTCAAAAGAAACTAAGAGTACTCTATACAAAGGAAAATATATGAAGCTAAGGAGTTAATGGATTAGTGCAAGGTCAGACAACATACATGCAAACCAGACTGTCAACTAGAAAAACAGTGTGAAAAAATATGAAGAAAAAATATAAGATATTGTACTGGCTGGTTTTATGTATCAGCTTGACACAAGCTTGACTTATCACAGAGAAAGGAGCTTCCGTTGAGGAAATGCCTCCATGAGATCCAGCTGTAAGGCATTTTCTCAATTAGTGATCAAGGGGGAATGGGGCCATTGTGCGTGGTGCCATCCCTGCACTGGCAGTCTTGGGTTCTTTAAGAAAGCAAGCTGAGCAAGGCAGAGGAAGCAAGCCAGTAAGTAACATCCCTCCATGGCCTCTGCATCAGCTCCTGCTTCCTGGCCTGTGTGAGTTCCAGTCCTGACTTCCTTTGGTGATGAACAGCAATGTGAATGTGTAAGCTGAATAAACCCTTTCCTCCTCAACTTGCTTCTTGGTTATGGTGTTGTTGCAGGAATAGTAACCCTAAGACAGAAACATAATCACGTATGAAGGTGAAAAAAAAAAAAAAGGTCTTTGTCCTAGTATTCCACACAAAAGTTTTTTAAAAAAATGTTTTCTCATTTAAAATTCTTCCACACAATATACTTTGATAATGTCTTTTGTTTCTACCAACCCTCCTAGATCCTCCCGCCTCCCTCCCTACCAAGTTCTTACTCTCTGTCTTCAAGAAACAAAAACAAAAATCAAAACAAACAAACAAAAAACTATAAGACAAAAAATTAGCAAAACAAAACATAGTGAAACAACAAGTCCACACCAAACAAAACAAATGCACAAGAACATTAAAACATGCAACTTGTTTTATGTTGTCCAGCTACTTCTGGGCATGAAGCCTGTTCTGAAGTGTGATTGATATAACTAGTGACACTCCACTGGAGAAAATCAATTTTCCTTGTATCAGCAGGTATGGATGACAGGTGGGACCCTGGTCTACTTTGCCCTTTCAGTGCTAGGACTCTGTCTAGCTTGAACCTATGCAGGTTCCGTGTGTTCTATCTCAGTCTTTGTGAGTCTTTGTATATCACTCCTATAGTGATTTCCCTATAGTGAGTTTTCCTTCAGAACATCTACCATCTATGGCTCTTGCTACCTTTCTGTTTCCTCTTTTATGTAGATCCCGAGCACTGAAGGGAGGATTTTTAACAAACACATCCCACCATTTATAACCAAGTATTCCAAAGTCAATCACTCTCTGTATATTGCCCAGTTGTGGATCTCTGTATTAATTTCTGTCTACCACAAGAAGAAGCCTCTCTGATGAGAGTTAAATGATACACTATCTATAAGTATAGCTGTTTGTCATTAGGAGCCATTCTTTTGCGATGTTCCTTTAGAATAATAATAGCAGGAGATATCCCCCCAGGCCATCTAGTGACCATCTATTCTTGGCTACTTTAGCAGTGTCAGGCATGGGTTGCATCTCATGGATTGGTCCTTAAATCCAGTCAAAAAGTATTTGGTTACCCCCATAACATTTGTACCGTTATTCATCAGCAGTCAGGTCACTCTTGTAGGTTGCAGCATTTATAGCTGGATGATATTGACAATTAGTTTTACCACTGAGTAGCATGTAGACTACCTTCCTTGTCCATGAACACTAGTCAGTAGACGTGAAGCATACAGATGAAAGGAATGTTAGTGATGTCATCATATGATGGGAAAGACAATGCCCCAACTAGAAACCTTAGGGTACCAAGTAAAACCTCCAGTAGCATGAATGGGTTACATCTTGTTAAGTCATTGGCCAAAAGGGATCGCACGACATCCCCCATACATCACTGGCTATTTCCAAAGCTATCAGTTGCTCTCCACAACCTGGTATTAAAAGGCCTATGACTGATGATGACACTCCTGTCATCAACCAAGAGATTTTGATGAAAAGACTTGCATTTGGAAATTTTAGAAAGCTCCAGAGGCAAGCGTATTTGGGGATGGTGTATAGCTGGGATGTAGGAGGAGCTGAGTGGAGCTACACTGGAAAGAGATCTCTGCATTCTACAAGATCCCCCACAGGAATCCTGGAACCCCTTCGGTGATGTCTCAAAGGAGGCAAAAGAATTGGGCGCTTTTACTCTTCTACAATCTGTTGTTAATGCAGTTGCCTCTGGGAGGAAGCATAAAACCTGGGCAAAGCAGTTCTATTTGGCAGAAGGCCCTGCCACTCCAGGGATTCAGCTGTGAGTTGTCAGCAATCAACATTCCTAACAGCTGGGAATGTTAGGAATAAGTGGGCATCTGGGTGTCTCACCATGGGCCCCCACTAGAGTTCACACCTGCGCGCTCGGAGCCACCTTTCAAAATAAGTTCACCCAGCTGGGACCAACTCCTCCAGGAGTCTGGTCTATCTCCTTTCCTGTATAAATTTACAAGAACAAAGTTCATGGAAACACTGCGGCCCTTGCCACTGCAGCTGCTCTCGGAGTTATAACACGTTCATTGTCTCCCTCTGCAAGTCAGCATTTCAGTCACCCTTGGCTAGCACTTCTGCTCACACAGGTGGCCTCAGCAGCGAGGGTGAATCCATACACTCATTTCTGAGCCTCCTGGTCCTAACTACCTCAGAGCCTGGAAGCCTCCTTTATTGATTTATAATAAAAACCTGAGAAGAAGGAGCTGCGAAGATGGATTGATGGGGAAGGGCACTTTCTGCTCAAACATAAGGACCTGAAGTTCAAATTTCTAGAACACACATAAAAGCCAGGCATGATCAGACAGCACTGTCGTGGTTGTCAGGGGGTGACAGTTACAGACAGAAGGGACAATGGGGTTTGTTGGATGAAAGCCCAGCTCCAGGTTCAGTGAGGAACCCTTTTATCTAAGGTTAATACAGCACAGAATAAAAGAACAAGACACCAAATACCATCAGCTGGCCTCAGCAGAGTGCACATGAGTATGTACACCCACTTACAAACATGGACACATACCATGCATATACTATACACACACACGCACATGTACATGCACATTGTCCAAGAAAATGAAAGGATGTATATCTGAATCTTTTAGGTTCCAAACTGTCTTGCCTCACTTCACTGTGCTTCAGAACCCTTCCTTCAGACGATTGGGTCAGCCATTCCTGTCAGTATGAAAACTTCTTAGTGTTTGTCAGTCTCTAGCATCAAGATTCAAGGAGTTTCAGGCAGAAACACTACTATAAATGTCACAGCTATCATATTGAGGTGCCTGTTGGAAGCCTGCCTTCTTTTATATGTATCTTGAGAGTTTAGGAGGTTGATTCAGAAATCAAACTCTGAATCTGGATCACAAAGAGTGATGGGAAATGAAGTCATACTTGCATCCTTGGATTCTAGTTCCTTGTAGTCTAATTGTTATAGATGGAATAACCTTTAATGACTGATTATTAGTGTGTAGATTTGCACTGTGCCTGCAGTTTGTATGATGGCCTCTGATGACAGGCTTCAAGTGGCCTCCTTACCAGCTGCATCTTTAAGTTCTCCTCCCCTTGCTTTATGATGTGGGTAGCAGGTGGCACCAGTAGATCTTAAATTGCATGCTTACCGTTACCAACTCCTTTGCATTGAAGGAGCTCATAGAACTGGGCCTATTATACCACGTATTCTGTCAGTAAAGTAAACAGCTGCAAACACTCACAGCAGTGATAGCTAGAGCTCTGCAGGAAAGTATGACAAACGTATATATGTGTCAATTCCTGTCACTGTGCATCAATACTTCTGGGATGTAAGGAATATGATACACTCAGTTTCTGGCTGGGTAACTGCTGTTTTGGTATCATCTATAGACAGAAGCGTATGGAGAAACAACAGTGTCTTTATCTGGCAGGTTAAATACCAGCAGTTGCACTGTGAAGAGAATCCACACAAACTCCACACTCACTTTCACTATGGTTCTACTCAGGAGCGGAGGGAAGAATGATAAGCAGTGGTTGACTTGAACCATTCAGGGAATCCTGTTTTGTTGAAAGCCAGTTCTGTTTCTTTACTATGCATATTTTTTTTCTCAGCCAAGAGTAATCCTTTCATGTATATGCTATGGTGAATAACTTTTAAGCTTATCACCCTTTTTGTGAATGCAGTGTTGGTTAAGCTTTCTCAGTACAGAGACCTGGAGGGACATTCAGGTAGACAAAGATTCCTGGATTACCCAGTGTGGGCTAGCAGTCAGGAATACGGGTGTGAACTTACATCACGTAACAGCCAGTTCATATTCTTCCTTGCATTGCTACAAATCTTCTTCAGTTTTCATACCTTCTGCCATAATCATCCTACATGGCATTTGCTTATCTTCTTAGCATGTTCTCGTTCATCACATTGCCACTAACATTGCCAACTAGATCAGTTGTGAAAGGAGATGATTAGCACCACAATAAGATACACCCAATAAAACTTCTGAGGCCAGGCATCTTGTGAAATGTCTATGGGTTCCAGACATTATGGGTAAGAGTGTCCTGATATCCTCTCAAAAGAAAACTAAGGAAAAAAAAGTTGTGCCCTACCCACAACTAAAGAAGAGCCACAATTATTAGTGGGCATTGGAGTTTCCAGGCAAAAGTCATATTTGAGCAATCTGTTCTGACTCATTAAATAAGTGTCTACAAACCTGAGAACTGTAGCTTTAAAGAAAAGCTCTGCATCAGGTCTAACCACGAAGAAATTTGTTCTGATTGAATGTTATGACCCAGAACATCCAATAATACTTAAGCTATGCAGGGCAAGTAGAGCATTGAACAGAAACTTTGGCCAAACCAACTAGAAACACCACAAGCAACAGAAATAAAACCCATCATCTTCTGTAGACGACTGTTCTCATTGATGAATCGTCCCTGCTTTCTGCTTGGAAAAAGTGAGAGTCTGACCACTGAGAATCAAGAGACCCTGAGACGGGAAATCAATGATTTTTTTTACTGATCCACAAAAGTCATAGTTTGAATATGCCAAGCATCAACTGAGGAGAAGGTGGAAATAGGCAAAAACCAATAGTCTATAGCAGGTCCTCCAAGCACCTGTGAACAGCCACACCTCACCTTGCTACATTGCCTCCTTACCCATCCTTCATATTAATAGGCGTGAAACCTTCTTTGTAATCCATCAACTGGAGATTTAAGGAAGGCTCTGTAAAACACTTCAGTCAAACAGTAAGTATTCATTTAACAGAATGCTAGACAATAATGGAAATAAATGGCCAAAATAGTATGTGTATCAAATAGATTAATATGTGGGGGGAACATGTGTGTTGTGGTTATATTTGTACAGAAGGGTCAAAGTGTTCACTAAAAAAATTTAAAATGAAGACACAGAAGAGTAAAACAAACAAACAAAAAAATGGAGGATATGAAACCTTGGCTGTGGATTCCTTATGTAGGTTAGATGGGGTGAGAAATAACCATTGATTATTTTAAAGATATGGAGGGTTCAAAAGGACCAGCAATATTTTGAATCCTAGGCTTGTGATGGACACATCAATATTCAAGTACATTACTACATTTTTACCAATAGCAAAAATTTCACAGATTACATAATAGAGTCGATAAGAATCTTAAAGAAGCAATATTAAAACAATAAACCGATGCCAATTTTACAGGCTATCAATATTGTTTCTAAGTATAACTGTAGTGAAGAAGCATTGCTGGGTACTCTCAATATACTCTTTTGTGAGCATGTTATATTTTCAAAAAAGGAAAAAGAAGTAATTTAAAAGCAAAGTACATAGGAAATGATTCCCATTCCTAGTTTCTATTTAGCCCCACTCTGATGTATGAACACATTTTGCCTTGGTACTTCCGGTTGGTAGACCCTGCATTGCTTTATGGGTCTTAGGAGACAGCCATACTAAATGTTCTCATGAGGTAATGACTATTCCCTGCCCAGCTCTGTCAGCTCTATTTGCCTTTTCTCTTTAATCACCACCTCATCTGCAGATGAATTCCACTCTGCCCTAGTAAATTGTAAGGTGTGCCACTTCTTCAGGGCTGTGCTTTCATATCCCCAAGAAACGATGTGTTTTAAATATTATTGAAGCCAAACAAAAGGTGTTAAAAATATAGACATAAAAATGTGATCAAATGAAACCAACAGTAGAAGCTATTATTATCATGTAAATAAGATGAGAGAATTCAAGCAAAGAACACACTGGGGCAATGTAAGACATGAAACATCTCACATTTACATCACTAAGAGTAAGACACTTAAAAATGAGTACTGAGAGTAACTACAGTATTCTCCAGCACTTTACAGAATTAGACTGGACCTATAAAATACTTCAGTAATGACAGTTACTGCAGGTGAGATATGTCTCTAACACCTTTTAAAAGCCATTTTTGTCATCATAAAGATTCAATTAAAAAATAAAAAAATAGAACATTTTCTGAAACATTTGTGATTTTTCAGATGTTAACTTGTCCCCAGACTCCAAGTCCCTGAAAAAGAATAAAATATTTATTCATGTTTGTGACATTTTCCAAAATACCTTCTAAAAATACTTTGTTATTAGGAGAGACCATGTTTACAGATAATAATTATCCAAATAGAGTAGCATACAGAACAGAGGGGTCTTAAAGTTTTCATAAAAAAACTATGTAAAAGCAGCTGTTGCTAAGACATTGACATTGTTATGTTAACGCAGCTGACCTTAGAGATAAGACTGATTCCTTTAGTTATATTGCAAAAGATCCCTCACTTCCTGCCAGGAAACTTGTGTAGGTCAAAATGATCTCTTCAGGAAGAGAACTCAGATTAGGCAATTAACCTTTTAATCTGTTTAACAATTCAAATTCCTCTCATTTCCAAGTTATGCATGCAGTCTGATGAAGATAATGGGGAAGTTTAAAAAGGGTGTTTGTGAGTCATAGAGTGTGGTGTGTAGGTGGTTGTGTGTATGTGTAGAACATACTAGTTAAAAAATGAAAAAGGCAAAGATTACTCAGGAGTTAAAATAACCCAAGGTATTTTTTTCACTGACAGACTTGAGGTCATGATTGTTATATGCCAGAGGTTCAAAGCAGTGATGGATATTATATCTAGGATTTTTAACAGAAATATATATTATACTTGGAAAGATACAATTACTAACCTAATTACTTCATATAATCTAGCTACCATGTGTTACCTAAAAACAGAACTAAAGCACTGAGTATACTCTGGAAGTCAGTGAGAGAAGACATGGCCATATCAAATAATGGCAAAACAGAGTGTGAAAGTCTTTATGTTTCTCTGCAATAAGTAGTTTTTTCCAGTGCAGGTAAAACTAAAATAGGAATTTTCTATGCTAAAACAGTAAATACACTGAATCTTACTCCCCTATAAGGTGCTAAAACCTTAAACTTAGATTTAAAAAATATATTTATTGTATTATGTAAAATCAGAGTAATTTAATAGCAACAGGAAATGTACACCTCAGGCTGGTTGATTCCGTGATCAGTTTTGAGTATCTCTAGGTTTTCACCTTTCACCTTTCAACTTTCACCTGATCTACTTGCAGAGGCTAACAGCAAGATAGCTGCCTATGTTACAGGAGTTAGACACAAACTTGGCCATGAATTGAGGAAGAACAGAAAGTGTCAGTTCTATTCTCCTTTTTGAGTTCAGACTTTTGTTTGTTTCTTCCAAAAAAAAATTATTTTATTTAAGTTTACATCCTGACCATATCTTCTTCCTCTCTTCCCAGTTCCATCTTACAAATCCTTCCCCCCATTGCTTCTCCCTTTCTACTCAGAGTAGGGGAGCCTCACTTGGTTACCTCACTACGCTAGAACATCTCATCCCAGAAGGACTAGGCTTATCCTCTCCCACTGAGACCCAACCAGTGTCCAGATAAAGAGACAGGAATCCAATAGCAAGGAACAGAGACAGAGACAGCCCCTGCTCCAGTTGTTAAGGGTTAACAAATTTCTTTCCTGGCTGATTTCCTTAATATTGTGTGGGTGAGAATGACCATACTCATTTCAAAACAAATCAGTTATAAATCATAATTCATTACCACTTATCTAGACAATTTATTTATGGCATAGAGTGAACATTGTATGAAAAATATGTTACCCACACCATGCTTTTAGCTCAATGCACCAATTCCTTCTATAGTGCAGTAGTGCTAAAAGTACAGTTAGAAACAATGCAGCTGTAGTTTTTGATGTCATGTAACTAACTGTCTAGCTATAAAGGTAAATGGCTTAAATTTTATCAAAATAAACTAAGTGGTTAATTCAAAAAGATACAACAGTCTATGTGCAACATCTATACAAGGAAAAATACACATTTTAAATGAAAGAAACCAAAGAAAAATATGTTAAGACATAAGCCATGTTCATGAATAAGAAAATTCAATAATTCCATAATGTCAGTTCTTTTTATCCATAATTAAACACAAGACAAATTCTAAAATGTTATTTTGTGACTATGGAGAAATTGAATTGAAAACTAATATGAAGTAATGAAAGACCTAGAAGAGGCCACAGCTAGAAAAAGGCACGTGCAAACATACATCAGTTTTCCTCAAACACTAAGTCTATTGACACCTTGCTCATATGCTAATTGGCCACCAAAACAACCAAGATAACATTTATTTATAAGCTTCCTGGTATATAGTATCTAATCATAGCATCCTCTGCAGGCTATGGAAAATGTTATCTGTATAATGACTGATAAGCTGAACACCCTTAAGATTAAACAAATGGCTCTTTAACAGGCTATCAGAGATTGAAAGGGCAAGGCACAGGCAGAGAAAAAATATTCGCAAATACCATAGCATATAAAAGGCTGTCACCCAAAGCATAAGAAGAACATTAAGCACTTAACAACATAAAATAAGCATTTTAATAAACTAATTCATTTAAAAGTGATCAAGAGACCCAAATAGATACCTCATCAAAGAAGGAACGTGAGTGAGAAGCATGTGGGAAAACGTGCAACATCTTTCAAACATCTTTTACAATTTCAGTGAGCTAAATGCATAAACTCAGGAGAAAAAGACCCAAATACAAAACACAGACATTTACAACTGATAAACATGTGGAACAATGAGATGTCGCCTCTATTTCTAGTGGGAATGTATGAACAATGACCAAACACTAGAGGACAGTTTGCAGATTCTTACAAAACAAACTCCTGCTGTAAGAGCTACAATTGGCCTCTTCATGTTTATTCAAACGACCTAGATACTACTCAAAACAGACAGAAGCCTGAACATAAGGTTGTAACAGTCCTATTCACAACTGCCAAAACACAGGAACAATTGAGATATATCTTTCAGTGGGCCAATGTTTAAATATCATGCAGTTCATCCAGACAATTGAATAGTACTCAGAACTAAAGAAAAATGAACGATGAATCTGGAGAGTAAGCTCAGTAATTATGAATCCATTTGCAAAGAACCCAGTTTTGGTTAGCACACTTATGTTGGGTAGCTCACAACCAACAGTCCCCTCAAGTTTCAGGGGATCTGCTGCCCTCATCTGACCTCTGAAGCAGCTGAACTCATGAGGTGCACATAAAGACATTCAGCCACATATGTGTACAAAAATAGAAATAAATAATTTAAAAAATGATGATGATGATAAGAGATGAAAAATTATAAAAATAAACTTAAATCCAAATAGTAAAAGCCCATGGAAAAATTATGTCAAGGAATATTCTGAAAAACTGTAGTGAAGTGGTTAAAAGAAAGAAGACTAGAGATTGGGAAGGACTAACTCAGCTGACTGAGATTTTGCCTAACACACATGAAGTCTTTGGATTAGGTTTCTAGTATTGTCTGAAACTGGACATGGCAGGGAACTTCCATTATATAGTCATCTGAGGTTAAAGCAGGAGGACCAGGAGTTCCAGGCATCCTCTAAATAATTGGAGACCAACTTGAATTAAATGAGATCCCACACTAAAGGAAATGGGAGGAAGGGAAGGAGGAAAGAGTGGAGCAAATAGAATAGTTAAAGCAGCAAAATTATTGTGTATGTCATCAAGGTGAAAACATTACATCATTTTTAAAAGCAAAAGTGAACTTTAATGGGGCTTGGGTGATGAGGACTTATCAATGTGGATGCCAGTAAATATGCCAGTTTGGTAAGAGGTGTCATAATATTTAAAGAAGCAGAAAGGGAATACAGACCAGAAGACTGCATTTTCTCATTAGTTTTCCCTTGAATATACAAATACTTTTTAAAAATTATCTTGGTCGTAAACACTAGTGTGGAGCTAGAGAGAGAGCTGAGCAGTTAAGGATGCAGACTTTTCCAGAGGACCAGTCCTTAGCATCCGTATCCGCAGCTAATAGCCCACCTGTGACTCCAGATACAGGGGATCTAAGGCCCTCTCCTGGTCTCTAAGTGCACAACACTCATGTGCATACCCACTCACACATATACATGTAATTAAAAAAAATAAACCTCCTACTTAACACAAATAATGAGATAGACTAGAGGTAAAGAACATGAGAGAAATAGACAAATATTTCTTAAGGAAGTAGTTTCAAACTGAGACACAAAAGATAATGATAATTAGCCAAGAAGCAAGAAAGATATGCACATGGGGTGTGAGAGGCAGGTAGAGGAAGGTATATGCCCATCGCATACCATATCTCATATCCATTTCCCCTTTCTTCTCAAATAGAGAGATAATTATACAGATTTTGATAACAGACTCAAAAACAGGGCCATTGAGAGGTAAAGGTGATGTTGGAAGTAGTTAAATTCAACCTTTTAGCTGAGCATGTCCACTCATATCAAAGAAAACATTTTCCATCCTTACTAATAAATAGGTATTGGCCAGGATCTCATGAAAATTCTACAGGATAATATTGACCAAATAACGTCAGACTGAATATATTCTTTGGTCTCTAAGAAAGGAAACATTTGACTATTGTTATAAACATGAAGTAGTGGACATGGAAGTAATAATTGATACTATGGATAAAACAATGTGAACTTTTCTTCTCCCACCTTCAGAAATAATCTTACATTACAGGGTGTACAATTTTAAAAACAAGCATTGTGCATAATTGTGATATATTCTTACAGGTAGATAAGTCTTCCCATAAACTGATTCTATATTTCACTTGGCTCATTAAATTATACTGAACTGGTCCTCAGAAAGCTTTTCTTATCATAACATTTACTCACTCTGAACATTTTACGAGATAGATTGTCTTGACTACTGTAGTCAGTGTCTTGTAGTTGGGACAGGTAAGACTACATAAACAAAGCAGGATCACTGCATAAACCTGCATTTTATGTTACAGAAAATATCAACCTTAACAATCAACATCAGCATTTGCAGTATTTATAGTTGATCCAGTACCTAATCCTGCAACATTTTAACTCAAAAGAAATAAAAACATAACAAAGTAAATGAAATGTTTAGAATGAATATATATATATATATATATATATATATATATATCCATGATTTAATGATTTAATGGCTGTTTGATGGATTGGAAGTATTGTTTGATGCTCTTTAAACCCTTGGCTTGACATGGAACATAGTAGATTAAAGAATATAGGACTGAGAATTAAGGAAATCTAGGTTTGGATCTTAGCTTCCTATCTTATTAATTCCATGACTGAGTAATTCATTTTATTTCTCTTAAATGAAGTTAGTTTCTCATTAATATTCAACTGAGGAAAATTAGTATTTATCCCTGGAATATAAATCCAGTAGAGATATTGGCACATAATAGATGTTTAATCAGCCACCACCACAATTTTCATGCATTGCTTCTAAGTTCATTTTGAGGGCACATGTCATGTTTTTCACCAGACAGTTTCTGATGTGAGTTCACTCTACTCATAGCGAATCTCTAAGGTCACATTAGATTTCATTATCAGTTTAATTGATCACAGAGCCCCTAAAATGAAAGAAAACTTAAGTAAGTCATGCAGAAGCATTGTTTCCGCAACAAGGCTGTAGACTAGTCTAATCTGAAAATATGCTCTGTACATTTTCTCTAAGTTGTAAAATGCTGACAAAATATTTGTTTGTTATTATTCATAAGGATGTATATTAAAATGACAAATTGTTTCAGATTCTAAATACAGTTCTATGTAAGGGATAACTTGTCTTATTTAGGTAAAAAGCAGTGTACACTGGAATCATTACTTGTATTGAAATGTGATATTTTTTTCAGCATGCTTCTGACAAAGGTATAAATGTAGAAGTTGATATGCTGGAGAGACCAGTCTCCTACCAGTCTCTACTCTCCCTTCCCCTCCTCCTCCCACTCCTCCCCTCCCCTCTGCCTCCTTCATCTCTTACCTTTGCTCTCTATTGATAGAAAAGCAAACTTGAGCTTTGAAAAATTAGAGATTAAGGCACAAGAATGAAATATGTTCTTCGAATAACTTTTTTCTCCTGGGGTAAGATGAAAAGAAACATCTACCATACATTACTATTTCCTGAAGCTGCAACTTGAGGAACCAATGCTAGGTTGCTAGGCATACTTAACAGAGCCTGGATGAAGAGTGATTTCCAGAAGCATGGGTGGCTCTGAAGCAGTCACACCTCCAGGAGTCTTGTCCCAGCATGGATGAAGACTTCCCCAGAGTTGTCTAGATGGAATCCCACCACCCTTGCCTTTTCCTAGACAACCTTCTATAGTTTATAAATTCTGGCATCTCCTAACACCACAAGACCATTTGCCATTAGGGAAGAATTACATGCCACTGTGAACTGTGTGGGGAAAGAGGAAGCAGTCAGAATTTCAGAAGAGATATCAATGACTGTACCACTCCCTTTATGTAAGAATATGACTTGTCAACAAGCCTGATGGAGGGACCCTCTTGTGAATGGTCACAGTTGGTGGCCATTGGTTGGTTGGAGTCACAGTTGGTCTCTCTCAACTCCACTTGTACATTCTTCTATTAACATGTAAGTTATTTACCACTCTACAGTGTCTTTTCTTCATCTTTTAAAAAGTGGAAAATTAAAATGGCTAACTTATGATATGTATTTGAATATATATAAATATAGTAAGTAGGTATATAAAATAGAGTAGTAACAACTCTTATTTAAGTGCTGAATAAACTTCAGGTATTAACCTTGATATTGTTAGTTACTGTTTCTGTGAACATAGGTAAATCATCCTGTTATCGCCTCACAAAGCTTCCACAAAGGTATTTTCAATTCTATATTGTGGCAATAGCCATGAGGTTAAAAAGGAAAGAAAGAAAGAAAGGAAAGAAGAAAGAAAGAAAGAAAGAAAGAAAGAAAGAAAGAAAGAAAGAAAGAAAGAAAGAAAGAAAGGGAGGAGTGTAGCAAAGGAGAGAAGAAGGGAGAGAGAGAAGGAGGGAGGGAAGGAAGGATGGAGGTAACAAAGGAAGAAAGGAAGGAAGGAACAAAGGAAAGAAGGAAAGAAGGAAGGAAGGAAGGAAGGAAGGGAGGGAGGGAGGGAGGGAGGGAGGGAGGGAGGGAGGGAAGGATGGAGGGAGAAAGGAAACATAATAAAATTTTCAAACACAGCCAAAGCTGGACAATCAAGAACAATAAAATGGATGTTTTTTTGTTATTTTATTTTTAATTCAGTTTAAAGTCTCAGGGTCTTTCCATGTGGAAATGCATGCTGTCATTATCTGAGAAATATGGAAAGTATTTAGATATTTGACAAACAAAACAAAGCCAACCAAACAAAAAACTATCTTTCTTCTTTCTTCCTTTCTTTCTTTCTTTCTTTCTTTCTTTCTTTCTTTCTTTCCTTCCTTCCTTCCTCCTTCTCCTTCTCCTTCTCCTTCTCCTTCTCCTTCTCCTTCTCCT
>NW_021620841.1:1563258-1599695 GCF_004785775.1 Grammomys surdaster
CTTCTCCTTCTCCTTCTCCTTCTCCTTCTCCTTCTCCTTCTCCTTCTTCTTCTTCTTCTTCTACTTCTTCTTCTTCTTTTTTGCTAAAACTTTAGGACAGGGATCTAATAAAACACAGAAAAAAGTATCATTTCCCATATATCAGAACTTGAGATCCATTATCTCTTATTACAGATAAGATGGACTTCAATGAGTGAGGTATCCTTAATCCAGAAAGAGAAACATCGTATGTATTCACTACTATTTGGATATTAGCTATTATGTCAATGAAACTGTAGGTTTACAATCTGTAGAACCACAGAGGTAGAAAGTAAGGGACTTGGGGACACAGATAGACCTCACTGTGAAAGAAAAGTAGAATTGATAGTTATGAATGATGAGGGCAGACAGAGCCCCACTTGACCATCTCTTGTTGCAAAATGTAGCTAGGGTAAAACCAAACACTACTGTTGAATAACAACCAAAAGAAAGCAGCAAAATGACTCAGAATGACATTCTGTTACAGTCATAGTTCAGTGTCTTGTGCAACCATCATCAGAGACATTTCTTCCTGTAGCAGATGGAAACAAGTACAGAGATCCAAACCCAGACATTCTCATGCAGAGAATGAGAAACCTTGGAATACCTAGTTCTAAAGGGGGTGTCTCCATCAAATTCTTCCCCTCAGACCACAGGAAATGAGGAGGAAGAGGGGGAACAAAGAATGTAAGAGCCAGAGGAAACAAGGGATATCAAAAAAACAAAACAAAACAAGACCCTTGGAATCAATATGAGCAAAGCATATATGAGCTCTGAGATTGAGGCAACATGGATACTGGGTTTGTGCCAAGTCCTTTGCTTATATATTCTGGCTTCCAGTTTAGTGTTTTTATTGTATTCCTGAGTTTGCAAACAAGTGGGTATCTGTTTCTTGTACCTTCTCTTGGGTTCTTTTCCTTCTGTTTATTTGTTTTATGAAATTCTAATGTGTTAGTTTTGTCTGATACTATTTATATTTATTATATATTATATTTATCATATTACTCTATTCCTTAGGAACTCATTTGTTTTCTAGTGAGACAGAAAGGAAGTGGATCTGGATGGGATGACAGGTGGAAAGAATAGAGGGAGGAGAGACTCTAATCAGGATATATTATGTGAGAAAAAATCTGTTGTTAATAAAAGGGAAAAAATTAAAACAAAAAAGAGAATAAATGCCTTTATCAAAACAAATGACCCTGTTAAAGATTAACCTTGCTCTCTTCAGTTAGCATGACAGTGTGTAGCTCTCCTTCTTTCTTCATGCATTGGTATCCCTCTTCAACTTGCTCATTTCCTCCAAGATGTTAAGGGTTTTAAGTTCTTGATCCTTAGACATAGTCTTTTGCTTTAAAGATGATTACCCTCAATAAAGTCATATACTTAAGTATAATTGACCCTCGATAGCTATTCAAAATACACATCAACTTCACACTGAAATGCTCAGAAAACAAACTGTGTGCATATTCAAATGAATGAAATGGCTTTCAAATTAAACTAAAAAAAAATGAAGTTTGTTAAGGTGGGACTTTAAAGATTTTCTTGGTCATAGAGAAGCTCTTGTCTTGTGTTCTAAAGTCAAAACCACTGTAAAATCTGTAAAATGTGATTGTTTCATTTTTTTTAAAGAAAAGTCCAACTTTGTATCTTTCATATAGTAAAATAATAATAGAGAAAGGCTTGTTTACTGTGTGTCACAACAGAGAGGGAAGAGAACAAGCTGTAATATACCAAATGTACTTTTTTCTAACTAATCTTCCTGGGCATGCAATCAGTGGGGGCAATACATTTTAAAGTGAGAGCTTATCTCACGAAGACATTCAGATGGTAGGAAGCAAAGATGGATACACTCTTCTTATTATAATTAGAAAATTGAAGAAATGTTGATCCAGGCTGCCTTCTGCTGATTTTATGAGATAGGCTGGCTAATGAAATTATAGAGAGGCAGCTCACTTCGTGGCATTATATATTGAAAATCGGACAGTGCAATCAAGCTGCAACTAAAAACACATTGTCCTCTATTTTCTTCTATCCCCAACTCATAATCAAAACCACAGGTTTTTTGAAAAATAAAAATAAAAGAAACAAAACCCTCTAGTATAAGAAATGATTGGATTTGCATCACTGAAACAGAAACAAATAGTTGTAGTTCATACATTTCCCTAGCTGCACAGCAATGTATGAACATGGTGAACTAATTGTACACTCATTGTTAATGAATACTTTTTTTCTAAGCTCTGTGTTGTTACTCAAAATGTATTTGAGCATTATTTCGCAAAAATGTCTTTGCACACACATTCCGAAATTCCTCTAGTTAAGAAGTTCTGATATAGCACATTACCATTATTGTTTTGTATGGACTGTTGACTTTCTTTTCCTGGTCAATCCCCTTGTGTGTTAGTGAGCTTTTGAAACTAAATTCCTAGCTCTGGTTCTCCAACTACATTCTTCAGCCAGTCCTTTAGGAATGAAGATTTTTCATTTTATGTCTGGAGACATTTACATTTCATTTTTGAAAAACTTGAGGAGTAGGATTCTAGAGTCACAGTCTTCTCTAGCAATTGGCAATAATTTGTCTGGATTACTCCATTAGGTTGTTGAGATATTACCTGTTAGATCTAATTCCGAACACACATCTTTTTGTAGGCAGTCTTCCTTTTTTTTCGCTGTAATTTAAACTATACTGTCACCAGCGATCTACATTCTCAGTGCACTGAGTGGAGTTTTTTTTGATTCATCTTACATGTAATTGGATAGAAGTTGTTAAATCTAGGGTTAGATACTTTTATCATCTTTTGAGGAAATTCCAGCGATTTCATTCTCTAATATACTTTCTTCCATTCCCTCAGAATCTCACTTACGGAAGAATGTCACACTCTATTACAAGTATGAGGGAATGTTCTATGATATCTTCGAATCTCTAATTTACTACCTTTTCCAAATTTATTATAGCTCACTATGCTTCTTCACTTTGTTTTCTAGCATAAACCAGATTTCTTTAAAGAATTCAAACTGACACGTAAGTATGACAATGTCATGATGAAACCTTTTACTTTGAATGCTAATGTAAAAACGTATAGATGACGTAACCAATATGGGCTGGATCGATGGTCCAGTAAAGAACACTGCATAATCACTCAGACCAGTGTTTAGACGCCAGCACTTGCATAATAAATCACACATTCCACAAACACCTGGAACTTCAGCTTTGAGGAAGTGGAAACCTCTTCTGGATTCCGCACATGCAAAGGCGTATGCCGCCACACATTCTCATGTAAGCTCACGGACTCCGCCTGCGGACATGCAAGTAAATAAAATACAGATTTTCTTAACTTATCAAGTTGAAATATTAGAACGAATAGGTTTGGAAAGTTCTCTTTGTGTCCTAAGCAACAACAGCATGTGAGTTTAATGGAGCAATGATACTCTTTATTACTCTATTTTAAGGCATGGTGACACATGCCTTGAGCCTAACACTTTGGAGCAAAAGTTGGGTGATGAGGAGATACAGTCTAGTTTTGGCTACATAGCAAGTTTGAGGTCAGCTTGGACTACTAGAGAAAATTATAAAAATGATTTATCATATTTAATAGCAATTACAGAATATATAAGTATATTCTTAACATATTTCTCTTTTTAAGATATTAAATATATTTTTAACTTTTTTGGTACATCATGCACCACTATTCCACTCATCTCCCACCTTGTACCTACCCTCTGCCTAAATAGAGGGAAAAAAAATCTCCTCGTGGAAGCTCTAGTGTGTCCCAGTGTGTCCCACAGTATATCCTTTTGTCCACACTTCTTTGCTTGCAAATGTTCCTTGCAATAACTGGTATGAGGTCTCTGGCTCTTGCCACTCTATCAATACTGGAACCTTACTGACACTCCTCTTGGATATCCTGTTGTTGCCATGTGTCATGGAAATCCTGTAGTTTCTGATCTGTAGGACTGGCCCCTGCATGCACTCCAGCATGCAGATTGGGTAGATGTTGGGGCGGGCCAGTTCCAAGCCCTGAATCTGGGCCTGAGAGGTATTCGATCTGCTCAGCCTGCAGGCTCTCCTGCCCTCACAACCTCAAGGCTGGCCCATGGCAAGGCGCAGGGCCAGTTCTCCCACTCTTATAACCTTAGGGGAAGCTCTTCCACCTGCCAAGGGTGGTGAAGAATGAGGGAGAGGAGGAAGGAATCTCTCTCTCATCCCCAACCCTGCACATCAGTCAACAGGCGAGCTGGCTCTCCTTTGTTTACACCCTGTTCACACTTTCAGGTCAGCTCACTGCAATCCAAAACCAACTTTACTATCCTCCCCAGACAAGGAGCATGGCTCACTTACTTGGGTGCTACAGTAGGTGAGAGATAGAGACAGAGCTCCTGCTCTGACGATCCGGCCTGTTCCCCTGCCTGCAATAGGTGGCAAAGGACCGTGCGAGGGCATCTCTCCCCCACTCACATCACCACACGGTAGACAAGTAGTTAGGCAAGCTCTTCCATGCTCATGCGCTCAGTGCCTGCATATCCCCATCATCAGTGTCAGTTCTATTGTGCTGCCCAGGCAAGGTTCAGTGCCCACTCTCCGGAGTGCTACAGATGCTGATGGGCAGGAACAGTTCTCCCGCTAAGCCAAGGCAAGGGGTGGGGCCAGTTCTGCATAGGCCTTAGACATCCACTTGTCCCTGGGTGGCAGTTCAGGCCAGGGACATCTGCCTGGCCTTTGGTGGGAACAGACCCCCTGCTGCTACAGCACCACAGATTCCCACTGTCGTCCCAGTTGGCAGCACAGGCCAGGACTCCTGTGATATCGCGGGCTACTCCCATGAGGTTTTCTCTCACTACCCTCCAGTTCTTCCTCTCTTCATTGAGCCCACCTTCTGCTTCACTCTCTTTCATTTCTCTGTCATTTACTCGTTCCTCTTAATGGCGCTAGGGTCTCTGAGCATCTGGAGTTGCCTCACAGGCGTCTCAGGAGTACTATACCCCATTTATGCATTGTGGCATTGTGGGGCAAAGTTCATCCACGACATGATCTGCTACTCCTGGCCTACTTGGTGCTGGACTGGTGGTCACCTTAGGCTAGCTCCTGTTCAGGACTCCATGGCACCAGTCTGGTGGTCATCTCGGAGTCCTAGGCAGGGTTCTTCTAATCTCTGCCTCACTTCCGTTAGGCCCACGTATGTTATGGAATGTTAGGCTACTCATCGCTCAGATGTTCTCAGGTCAGAACACTGAGCATAGTCTCTGTCCTCTCTGCCACCTACAGAGGCACATATGTCACAGCAGTTATAATTCTTAATTACTTTAGGAATAGTCTATTATTAGTTTCTGTCATCAGACCCATGTACATAAGACCTTTTTTACTTAATTTGGTGCATTACCCCTGTACAAATGGAAAGATGGACTTGAAGACCAATATAGCTGATCATTCTGATACAGTGCCAACTCAACACAGGAAGCACAGGATACTTTCCCCAAAGTTGACAGAAAAGGTAAAGTTTCTAAAGCTTTATATTATACATACACATGCGGAGAGAGGAGAGGAGGGAGGGAAGGTGGGTGAAAGAGAAAGATAGAAAAAGAGGAGAAAGAGGTTCACACACATGCATAGAGAGGGAGAAAGAGAGAGACAGAGAGGGACAGAGAGGTGAATTTGGAGTCATCTGAACAAAATCATATACACATCCAGCATCCTTCATTTTATAAAGAAAGTCAAAAGCAAAATCCAAGTAACAGCAAAGTTCTGCTGCTGGTATGCTTGGTGCCTGGCACATTTTATTAGCTTCTCCATCATCATCTGGATAAACATCTCTAGTTTCCTATGTGGAGATGTTTATTTCAGCCGCATTGAGAGTCTGTCAATGGGGCTTTGTTAAACAACCATCATTCTTTTTCTTTTCATCAAAATTTAATAATGCCTCCTTAAATAAAGAGTTCTCTAATGCCACATTCAAGTCAATAGCCAAACTACAACAGTCTGAGAGCCTTGGAATCTCATATCAAGTAAAATCATTCAACAAAAAAGTATCATTTGAACCAGTTTATAAGAACCAGAATGCAAGGATCATAATTTTCTAATTTGCTTCGGACCACTCCATTCTCTGGTGATCAGAAAAATATCTATAACACACTCAATAAGGGATTAGAATGAATTAATATCAACCCGTGATAATTGCTACAAACACAGTGATGTGATGCCTGGGTTAAATTCAATCTATACTTTCTGAGAGCTTACAACTGGAAGATAAATAAACTGACCTAGAACAAGCTAAGAATCAGTATGGCGGAGGTAACAACACAGGGACAGTGACATTTGTCTTTTATTCTGTCAGCTATTTTTGTCTAGAGCCACTGAAGTATAATATGCACACATCACTGTATTGTTTGTGGTTCTGATTATCATGACGCTTGTCTCCAAAATGCTCAGAGATCATTATCATTAAGTAATTTTAGTTTTTTCCATTTGTGATTGCTCTCACCTCCCTCCCTCCATGTCCGTGCTCTATATAAACCATCTAATTAATTGCTGATAGATACATAGTTAACTGAGTCCACGCATGACAACGTTAAGGGAATTATCTGGCTCATACCGAATGTGACAAAAAAATGAAAAAAAAAATAAAATCCAGGTTGATTTTTCTCAGTATCAAAGTTGATATAATTCAGTTGCTGTTACACTTCTCAGAACTTGATTTTCACTCAAGCTTTCCCATAAATATCTTGCAAGGTCAAGGTGAACTGGATTCAGTTTTCTTGTGTTCTTAAGTACTCTATCCCTAAGCAATGTGTAGCCAAAATAGAATTAGGAAAGTGTTTGGTCCTATAGTGTTGGCACAATGTTTTTGGCTGTGGTCCCAGTGCTTGGACTCTTCCAGAAAACTTGAAATCAATGAGATGATCTGTTGTTGAATCCCCCCAGTTCTTAAACTTAAGCTCTCTGCTCCATAAAATAAATTTATTTATTTATTTACTTAATTATTTATTTAGCGTCTAGAAAGCAATTCTAGGGTGTACATTTTATTTGTATCCTGCCTGAAAATTTTAGAGCCATCTTTGTGTATGAACAATAGTAGAACCAGTAATTTCTTTCTCTCGTTGCCACAGAAAAACCATGCCTCGAGCTCAACACTCTTTGTTTTCATTTTCTTCCTCTGTAGCGACCTCTAGACTAGTAAATATGTTTACCACGGTAAGAAGATTCCAACAAGGACTTGTCATAGGCAATTGCTGCAATTTGGATGAGTGCTAGTTTGTGGATGTGGATTCTGCTCTTGGCATCATGCTTCAGCTAAGTTGCTGACAGGGGTTTGTGGCTATTGTGACACTGTGGATAAGCAGCTCTGAGGCACCCTGTATTTCTCATTTTGATGTCTGGGGCACCAATAGGAGATACGGCCTGTACTTTTAAAATTATTCTTTCCCTTTCAAATTCATTTCTTTTCTCAAGTTATCTCTGTCATTTCCTTCTTCAGCTCATGCTTTCTTCTTCTCTGCCTTTGCTGTATTTTCTTCAACCAAAGGGATAAACTTTCTCCCCATTGTGAGTCTTAGCAGTGATTCTACAGAAAAGCAAGCAAGCACTATGAGATGACATTTTCCACAAAGTCACTTAAGGATGTTCCCATGGTTACATTGATTGAACGAACACCATCCCTCTGTCCTCTTTTATGTGAGTTTCAATAGTTTCCTGCCACTAGCCTTAAAATCCTCCGTAAAAATGAGTATGGCCAAAATATAAATAACAACAATAATTGGTCATTTCCTATAGTTTCCAAAGAAGTTATCTGAATTTAAAAATACAAAGGGTGTCTTCTTTCTGTTAATATGAACACTCAGACTTTCATAGATAGTTCTGCAATACTTTCCTATCTTCAGAATTACTTTTTTATAATACCTGTTAACCAATGTCCAGCAAACATGAACAAGTACAATAGTCAACTCTGAATCTTGAATCCTATTCTACAGCTCTAGAGCAGGCCTGAGGCCAATTATTAACAAGTTTGTAAATGATGTTAATTTTATTGTTATGTAGAACATAGAATGTTACTTTGAAAGGCAGACAATGGAGTTAGAAGCAAAGCACCTGAATCTCTCTGTCACTGTAACATGTGTGTGTGTGTGTGTGTGTGTGTGTGTGTGTGTGTGTGTGTGTTGTGTCTGTGTGTTGTATGTGTGTTGTGTATGTGTGTAAGCATTTATTTAGCTAATACCTAACTTCCTGATTCAATGATAACACACTAGTAGAGACTGGTAGCAGATAGTCTTGGTCCTACTTTATAGAAGTTCTAAAGGTAATGCTTTTGTTGAATGCAAGAGCAGAACCACAGCTTTATATGATTGCTGTGAGTTTCATACAGAAGCAAAGAGGAAGCAAGTTCACCTCCCAAGAGTTTCTCAATCTTGTCACATAGTCATACATGGATAAGCTTACAGAACTCTCTTTGCTTTCCTCATAAAAATGTTGGGCTGCTTGCTCTTTTACTGACAGAGTCCGTGAATGCTATTTCAACAAGAGAGAGATTTAAGACTCTAATTTTAAAAAACAGATTCAAATTGGCATCACTGTATCCCTCCTCCTTAGAACACAAAACTTCAAGGACATAATCACCTTGTTAAATATGGAACAGCAAAGGCAACATAATCAGGAAAAAAAATAAAGCTTCTCTGTCAAAAGAGTGATTTAGTGGCTGGCATTAGTAGCCTCTGAAGCAGTGGGAGCAAATCATTTGTAAATGTAGGAAGCCAATTATCAGTAATGAAATATAGTTGAATAACAAAGAGTAATTCTTCTTCAAACTATAGTAATGTATTGAAAATAAACTTTCCAAAGAAGTATATTCATTGTAAAGTTCTTTACACACACACACACACACACACACACACTCATCATTTTAATTGTCAGGTCCCTTTGGAGTCAAGAACTTCCAAATGATATTTTAGCAAGAATTCTGACAGCTGGGAAAAAACCACCTGCTGAGTTACTACCTTTTAATTGAAGGTATGACAAACTTGACTAGAGAAGCAAAATTTAAAGTTAAGAAATCTGTTCTAATGCATTCTAAAATTAAATTAACTCTGTTATGTATAAGGAAGAAAACTAAGTTCATGATTTACAATGACTTTCTTTATTTCTTTCCCATATTTCTCTCTGCTTTAAGAGAATTCACATATACTGCCAAGCAGAATGGCTAGCAAGCATTTTGGAGAATTCAGTGTTTAAGAAGGTAGGTGCACAAATAAGCCATTGCTAAATTGTCCAAAACAAAGCTTAACACATGAGAGGAAGGGTGGAGTTGCCTTAAGATAAGAATTTCGGAAACAGATGTGACAGCTGCCAAAGACAATGAAGGGAAGTCATTAGGGTAGACTTCAAAGAAGTTTTGCAAACTTATGGGTAATGGGAGGCCATTTCCACCCAGTCTAGAGTTTTCAATCTGAGACAAAACGAATCTTCATTTGTTGGTCATCCCTATGCATTCAAGAAGTTTGATGAGAAGTGCCACACACCATTAATCCCAACAACCAGAAATATTTTCAGCTATTCACAGTGAAGGAGTTAGCTAAATCTCCTTCTGGAACTGCATATAGAATCTCAGGACTTCTGATATTATCTACATTAGCTACCCATACTTTTCAAAAAATGGAAGGAAGGAAGGAAGGAAGGAAGGAAGGAAGGAAGGAAGGAAGGGAGGGAGGGAGGGAGGGAGGGAGGGAGGGAGGGAGGGAGGGAGGAAGGAAGGAAAGAAGGAAGGAAGGAAAGAAGGAAGGAAGAAGGAAAAGGAAAGTAGATGTATCTTCGTCATATTTTTCTTTCTTTATAAGATGACCACTTACTTTCATGGATGTACAAATTGGTCTTAATGTAGCCCAAGGCAAAAGCAGAAGTTTCCAAGTGGGTAATGTGGATTAGATATCCTCCCCTCTGCCTCCCTCAACCCAAACACAAATAATCATAGGAGGTAGAGGGTGGGAGGGACTTGAGGGAAAGAGAGGAGGGAAGTGGAAAAAAAGGGGCAGGATCAAGTATGGGAGGAGACGGGGAGTTGTACAGAGAGTGTCAGGAAATTGAACAGAGGTGTGTAGCAATCGAGGATGGGAAACTGGGGATAGGTACCAGAAAGTCCCACATGCCAGGAAAGCAAGAGGCTCCTAGGACCCAAGGGAGGTGACATTAGCTGAAATATCCAATAAAAGAGAGAGGAAACCTGTAGAGACCATATTCACAGGTTAGGCATGGACCCTGATTGAAGGATGGGGCCACCCACCCAACTCCAAAATTTTTAACCCAGAATTGCTCCTGTCTAAAAGAAATACAGGCACAAAGAGTAGAGCAGAGACTAAAGGAAAGGCCATCAAGAGACTGTCTCACCTGGGGATCCATCCTATATTCAGACACTAAACCCAGACACTATTGCTAATGCCAAGAAGTGCTTGATGACAGGAGCCTGATATAACTGTCTCCTGAGAGGCTCTGCCAGAGCCTGACCAATACAAATGAGGATGTTAGCAGCCAACCATTGGACTGAGCACGGGACCCCAATAGAGGAGTTTAGGGAAGGATGTAAGGAGCTGAAGGGGTTTTCAATCCCATAGGAAGAACAATAACAACCAACCAGACTCCCCAAAACTCCCAGGAA
The DNA here is from genome assembly GCF_004785775.1 of Grammomys surdaster. Lineage (NCBI taxonomy): Eukaryota > Metazoa > Chordata > Mammalia > Rodentia > Muridae > Grammomys > Grammomys surdaster. Next base: position 1,573,908 of record NW_021620841.1, read on the forward strand.
CTAAAACACCAACCAAAGAGTATACATAAAGGTACCCAAGGCTCCAACTGCATATGTAGCAGAGGATAGCCTTATCTGGCATCAATGGGAAGGGAGGCCCTTGATCCTGTGAAGGCTTGATGCCCCAGTATAGGGGAATGCTAGAGGGGTGAGGCAGGAGTGGGTGAGAGAGTTGGTGGGGGAGCACCCATATAGAAGTAGGGGCAGGGGGGATGGGATAGGAGGTTTGTGGAGAGGAAACCAGGAAAGAGGATAACTTTTGAAATGTAAATAAATAAAATAATGAATAAAAATATATAAAAGTATTTACTATATCTTGAACCTTTACTCAGGATAGATAATACAAAAAGATGATGAAGATTTCCTGTTAAGGAAAAAGTGTTTGAAAAATATGTTACATACCACGAGAAATGAGTTGAAGGCAAAATAGAATATACACCACTTATGTCAAAAGATTTACAAGTAAAACCAATGTTCTGCAACTAAACACTGTCCTTGCTACATCAATTTTAGTTCCATTATTGGGAAATACCTCCATTTTGTTAACGAGAGTACACAACACTTCCTATTCAATTGGCTTTATATTAAGGTTAATATTTCAACAGGAGAAAAAAATTGAGACATCCCCAGAAGAAATATGTTGAAAAGACAAAGGTCATTTGAGGGTCCACTAGAAATAGGGAAAGAAAAGAAGAAAAACTGGCAAAAGAAAGAAGAGCCAGTGGCTAAGTGATCTTTTACACATAATTTGAGCTCTTCAAAGCCAATATCTTGGAGGATAAATATAATTATGATAGTTATATAAAGAAGTAATTCTGGTGTGGAAGAAGGAACTATAACGAGTGGAATAGAAGAACATTCTGTTGTTATTATTATTATTTTAATTTATGGGAAGTAAAGGTGCTTATTGACAATTCCATTGACCTGAGTTCACTTGCACATGTATACAATAAATGAAGGCAATAAAAAATTTAATTGTTCAGTTTTAAGGCTATTTCAACACATTTCATGATTCATAGAAATGTTTCTATAATGGAACTGAGTAATATTACCAAATGTTATAAAATAAAAGGCAAAGATATATACTGCAGGATATTGATTCCTTCTTGGTTTTTAACTTAGATTAGAAATAATCTTTGAGTTAAGATAGAATGATAAATTAATAAATTAAATTGTGATCTATTTATAGGTGGAATATTTTATAGCTATTAAGAAGCATATGAATATATTTATGATAATTTAAAATTAAAGATGCTGTCTTAGGGGTTTTTTGCTATGAAGAGACACCACAACCAAGTCAACTCTTATAAAGGAAAACATTTAATTGAGGCTGGCTTACAGTTTCAGAAATTTAAACCATTATCATCATGGTGGGAAGCATAACATCATGGAGACAGAATTGGTCCTGGAGGAACTGAGACTTCTACATCTTGATCTGAAGGCAGCCAGGAGGAGACTGTCTTCCACAGGCAGACAGGAGGAAGGTATCTTTTGTACTGGATAGTGCTTGAGAATTAGGAGATCTCAAAGCCTACCTTCTCAGTGACACACTTCTTCCCATAAAGACACAGTTCCTAATAGTGCCACTTCGCATAGGACAAGCATATTCAAACCACCATAGATGCTAAGACTTTACTATTGGATGATCTAACAAAATAAAATATACCTAGAATACAAGACTAAAGGGGAACAGGGCAGAAAAAGACATTAAGTACTGATGTCTTCTAAACTCTTAGAAGAGATGATGTAATATTTTTCTATTTTTTTTAAGAAATCTTTTCAATTCCATGGTATTTATTCAAGGAATACAAATGTGTAGTAAAGTTCCCAGAACAAAAGCCAAACCTACATTAAATATTCCAGAAGCTTCCTATTCAAAACTTATAATTGTGCAGAGTTTTAATGCTACAGAATAGAGCCAAATAATCTGATGCTGTCTTGAGTGCCTTTAACAGCTCTTCATTCCCTTGAGGCAGACCTAACATTCTTGTGGCTCTCAGGAAGACCTAGAACATGTCAACCTAGTGTTACCTCCCATTGCACCAAAAGCTACCAAGGTGGACAGTTGTCATCTAAACCACATGGCAAACAATTCTCTACTTTGCTGGATCCTGCTTACCTGATGTTTCCACCAATGTGCTTTTAAATATGTTGACTTACATAGCTCTCTTTTGTTCTCTAAGAACTCCATGAAACTGTTTATACATCATATTGCTAAGACTATCTGAATCTAGGCCATAGTTGCTTACTCATACCTAACTCAAGAATAAGCTCTTATTTTCTCATTATTTCATATTCTTTGTAAACACATATAAAGACAAACAATTATATGTAATATATCCAGTCTCAGTTTTAAGAGAAATTTCTTAATTATTGTAAAAGTTCCCAGAAAATGTTGATGTCATAGTCTCTATCCATTCCAACATTTGAATACAAACTCTTCAAATACAAGCAATATATCACTGATAATTTTTTTTATTATTAGTACTCTGCTCAGTTAAATATATTGAGTAGTTATTATTTACTGACTGAGTACATTAATATGTTTGAATACATAAAGGTATATAGAGCTGATAAAATGCCTTTGTAAAGAATTCTCATAGCTTGCCTACCCCATAGAACCTAAACTAAAGAGGTATGTTCAGGGCTGGAGAGATGGCTCAGTGGTTAAGAGCACTGACTGCTTGTCCAAAGTTACAGAGTCCAATTCCCAGCAACCACATGGTGGCTCATAACCATCTGTAAATTCTGTCTTCTGGTGTATGAAGACAGCAACAGTGTATTCACATACATAAAATAAATAAATCTTTAAATAAAAATAAAAGAAAAGAGGTGTGTTCAAACATGGGGAAAATGCAGTCCCAACTCTTTTTATAATTAGTCAGAATCTATAATATGATTTTAAATATTTTTGAGATTTTCCTGATTTATGACTTAGTGAGATGCAGAAGACAAGTGCTTAGATATGAACTTGTTGAAGTCCTCAGCATTTGATGGCTACTTTACACAAAGCCAATACTGTCTCTGACGGTGACACCTTATACAGTGCAACCAATGCAAATAAAAAACTTAAATCAAGTGTGTTTTTTTTTAAATAACACCAGTGGTGGTATGATATTTTCCATGAATGTGGTCATTGGGGACAATATGAGAAGCATTCTTTTAGTTTGTGAGAATTTAAAGCAGTTGGTGACGATGTGTCCAATTTCTATGTAGATTAGTGAACTTCTCAATGAATCAGGTCTGAGGTTTTCTGTGTTCTGCATCCTACAACTTATTTCACTCTAACATGAACAAACATATTCCATGGGCAGTAAAGAAACTGGATACAAAATTATAAATACATATATACAGCATCATCCAATCTCTGGAAAACAACCCAGATAGAGAAAAATTTAAAAAAAAAATGAAATATCTCCTTCTTTCGGATTTATGTTAGATTACATGAGGTAGAAAATGAGCATACATAGTGTGTTATTTTTATGATACTCAGTTTCTTGGGAAGAAGGGGTCTTGGCAGATAGTAGCCTGTGTGTAAAATGACATAATTAAATCTCTGGGCTTCCTACCTGATCTAAAAATGCAGAGATTTGACACAACGATTCTATTTCTGTGTTTTATGTACCTAGATTTGTAATTATTAAATTGTGAATAAATATTACCTCCAGCAATTTAAAAACATGCAAGGAAAGTAACTGGAATATTCATTAATATTAGCCTATTAATACCGTATAGCATCTGTCTTAGGAACTCTATACACTACAGTCACACACACAAAAAAGAATGAGAAGTATATTCTATTCTACCATAAAAGAATTGATAACATATTTTGGAAATCATAGAAGAAAGATCTTTAATTTGTAGAAATAAAAATGAAACATTCAACTGAATTTTCTGCCAAACATGAGAAGTTATGAAGACACAACAGAAATTCCTGGAAAGAAGAACAGAGCACAAAGACAAGATGCTTTCTACTGTCTACTCATTTGCACCTTTGACTTTATGTGGGGGGTATCATCTAATCATGCTAATAGAGCCTATAAGTATTTAATATTTGAGTGATCCTCTTATTTGCTCACACCAAAGAGGATTCATGTTTTGATCATTTATATGACATAGAGCATGAGCACTGTAAAACATACAATAATTTGGAAAAACATTTTACATTTCAGGTCGGTAACATTTTAGCCATCACCTATGCCTCCAAAGATTGTGTTGAAAACTAATGATTTAACAGATGAAATATCTATTCATATGAGAACTATGAAATTCCAGAAATTAAGAGTAGCATTGGTAAAGAAACAAACATTTATTAATGCAATTTTATATGCATCTATTATGCAAAGTATGGTATAACGTTGTGTTATTAGAAGCTGTGGCTTATTCAGAGTTGTAATTGTTAATTAATTTTGCTTGTATTACTAGGTTTAATAATTCAAATTGCTGTGTAAATTCAAACTTTTTGCTGTCTTTTTTTAATGCTTTGTTAGTTTTAAGAATTTCATACAATATACCTTTTATTATATTTACCTCTAATTCCTTCCCCTATCTTCTCTCAGATCCACCCTTACCTCCCTGATCCTGCTATTTTTGTCCTCTTTCTTGTTTATTGTTTGAATAACCCATTGATTCAAAATCTTGATGCCTCAATACTCCTGTGTGGAGGAGATCATCTCCTGGAATAGGTTCAAGCAATTAGGGGCCCAGCCTGTACCCTAGAAACCATTAACTGTCAATAGCTCCTCAGGAGTGACTGCATGTGAGCTCCTTTCTACTCTATGCTAGAACATTGACTGGCTTGATTTCATGAAGGAAATTGCAGCTTTTGTGAGTTAGTGAGTTCAGTGGTCCTGCTGTATTCAAAAGACACATTTTCCTCTAGTTCTTCCTGACATTTGGCTCTTACAATCTCCTTGTCCCCTCCTCCTTGATGGTCCTTGAGAGTTGGACAGGAGGTAAAGTATAAGTGTCCCATTTGTGGCTGAACATGTCACTAATATTTACTCTCTGCAATTTTCCCAACTGTGAGATTCTGAATTAAACACCATCCACTGCAGAAACGTCTCCGATGAGGTCTAAGAGTTACGCCAATCTGGAAAGCTCATAATTTCCTTTCACTTTACAGATGAATATAATTTCATTTTATATATAAATACTACATGTTTCACTATACCCTTGTAACATGATGAACTTGTAGGCTGTTTCCATGTCTTAGTTATTTTGAATAGAGAAGCTATATAAACATGGATGATAATGCATATCAGTTATAGTGACTAGAGTCATATATATATATATATATATATATATCTCCAGGAGTGATATAATTGGCTAATGTGAAACACTGATTTTCACAGTGGCTGCCCCAGTTTGCACTCCTACCAAAAGTGCATGGGAGGTCCCCATTCCCCACAGATTTGCTGGAGTTCATAGTCTCTTTGTTTTCTTAAAGGTAATCATTCCTACTACGGGGATATGACACCTTAAAGTGGTTATGATTCACATTTCCCTGGCGGTTAACAATAGCAAACACTATAAGATACATGACTCGTCTTGCAATTAGGTTGCTTGGTTTCCTGGTGTTTCAATTTGTGTGTTCCTTGCTCACTCTAGTCAACAATCCTCTGTCAGGTGAATAGCAAACAAAGATTTCTTCCCATTCTGTAAGCTGATTTTTAAGCCCTTTACAGTTCTGTTTGTGGTATGAAGGCTTTTTAAATTATTATTAATCTCATGAAACCCCATTTATTGTTATGTCTTACTTCCTAGATAAGCATGTCCCATGCAGAAAGTCCTATCTTGACCCTGTATGCTAGACAGTACTTCCTATTCTTCTACAAGTTTCAATGTTTCAAGTCGAACATTGACATCATTGGCCCATTTGGAATTCATTCGTGTACAGGGTGAGAATTACAACTAACAATTTACTAAACCAGCGTAAGTCCTAACTGCATTCTAAATATTTATCCTTATGCCCACAAATAAATGTAGCTCTCATTCCTCAACAAAGAAACTTCTTTTTACAACAGATGGAGGTGATTACAGTAAAAATGCACTGCTCAAAATACAGAGAACAAGTAACTGTGTGCTGCCTAGCTCCCATGATCCAGCTACAAAACAACTTCTGCATCCAAGGCTCATGTAATATTATATATCATATACATTATAATGTATTCTATGTTATGTATTATATATATACATATAATGTACCATATACATATGAAACCCAACTATGTATGTATACACTTAATAATATATACTTAATTATAACACATATATACATAAATATATAATATACATATAACACATGCATAATACATATATACATAATACATGATACATATATGCATAAATATAGATACATAATACACTCTACCATATATACATATAAACTATACATACATATTATATATATATATATATATATACACATATTATATAGATACACACATACATACTGGTTTAAATATATACTTAATATGTGTATGTTTATGTATACATATAGTATATGTATACAATATGTACAAATACATATATATAGTGTATGTATGCAGTATATATGTATATAATATATATGAATGTAGTATGTATGTGTATATGTATGTAGTACATGTGTATATGATATAACCACTGTGTGTGTGTGTGTGTATATATATATATATATATACATACACATATGTATATACTACATGTGTACATATATGATACAGACACAATTATTTATATATAATATAGACACAGTTAAAGAAATAATGATTAGTGACTGAATTTGAGAGTGCAAAGGATATGTTCATTTTAGGGATTTTTAGGGTGGATTGAAAAAGGAAACAATGATATAATGATATTTTAATTCCAGTTAAGAAAACTTTTTTTTAAGAAAAAAGTTTAAATCTAGTTTTATTCTCTTTAAAATGTGATAGTAATTTCAAATAAATAAGAGGAATTAATATAAAAGAAAACTATATTTACCTCAGTAGTAATTGCCAAAGTATTTTGTTATTTATAAAAGATAAAATAATTTATACCATTTTTATATATAACCAAATTAATAAATTTATAGTCAGAGATTTATCATAAATTTAATTTTTAAAGCATAAAATTGTCTTCAAGAATTGAAATTTGCCGAAAGGAATATGTTATATTTTAAAAATTTGTATCAATGCAAGGTAAAATTTAAATTACTCTCACTATGTGAAAATTGTTAATCATCAATTGCCTTATTAGTTAAATGTCTTCCTCAACTTTTTACATGAAAAAATGTTACAATAGAATTTTAGCTTAATAAATTTTCTTCCTTTATGTTCTTGATGGATGTTTAGTTTTGAATGATAAGATATGATACAACTAAAAATTACAAAATGTCATGTGAATCATGCAAATATTTGTGTAATTTACCAACTGGTTTAAACATATCATTTATATATACATACACACACACACATACATATATGGTTGGAAATATGGCTTAGCTTATGTTCTTACAAGGGAATCAGGTTCAATTTCCATCACCCACATGCTGTCTCAAAACCCTCAGTAAGTCCAGTTTCGCATCCAAAGTCATCACCCTTGAAATCATAGCTTATCTAATGCTGGCTTTTGACTTTCACAGACACCAGGCATACCCTTGGCATGCACACATACATGCCGGCAAAATGCTCATGTACCTAAAATAAAATAAATGATTCTAAAAACAATTTTTTTAAGTTCAAGCATAATAAAATGTGGTCATAATTGGGCTGATTTTCCTCTTATTAACATTTAGGTCTCACATATGAATTATTGTAAAAGTTAACTGAATAAGACTGAGAATTCCCTGCAATAATGATGATACAATTCTAGTGGATGAGCCAATCCATCAATACATGAGGGAATAAAAACAAGGTGAGGTTAAAATTGTGGCAAGTGCTGAGGTGATGCAAATAAAATGGGAAAGAGGCAGAGGAAGAACCTACACAGAGGCTGAGAGAATCTATCTCAAAGACGAGGACATCTGAATTGAAACTTGAAGGATAAGAAGCTAGCCATGACAAGATTTAGGAGAGAGATAGGTGTATAGAGCAGGGGATGGTGAGTAAGGATTCACTCCTGAGGTAGGAAGAGCTTACTCTAGCCTAGCAATCTCAAGCTGTATAAGAGGATGGGGGATGGGCAGGAAGTGGGAGGAGGAAAGGGAGAGGGAGATGGAGACAGAGACAGAGAGAGACAGAAAGGAAGGGAGGGGAAGATAAGGGAAGGGAGGGAATAGGGAGGGAGAGTGAGAACAAGTGAGCGAGCAAGCAAGAGACAGAGAGACAGAGGGAGACAGAGAGATAGAGAGAGACAGAGAGACAGAGGGAGGCAAACAGAAAGATAGAGTGACAGAGGAAGACAGAGACAGAAAGACAAAGGGAAACAGAGACAGAGATAGAGAGAGAAAGAGGGGGTAGATTGGGGAAATGAGGGAAGGACAGAGAGAGAGGGAGAGGAGAGACAGAGAGAGAGACAGAGATAGACAGAGAGAGAAACAGAGAGAGAGAGAGAGAGAGAGAGAGAGAGAGAGAGAGAGAGAGAGAGAGAGAGAGAGAGATTACACCGTGTTGAGATTTGAGCCTTGGAGAAGATCTGGTCAGGTAGCCACAGTGACATTATCATTTCATGATTTTAGGTTGTTCTTAGATGCTCTGGGAAGAAAGATAGGATGCAGTGACAGGAGTGAAGAAGGAAACAAGGAATCCCAGAAAGTGATACTGGTTGCTTATATTATGATCATAGGTGTGGGATTTAGAAATTTTTGTTATAATACGATTTGGGTTTGTTGGTGGACTCCATGCACAGGTGATGAGGAAGACGTTGAAAACTGGCCAAGATTAGGTTTGTCTAACTCCAACAAGATGGTGAATGGTGGAGTCAGTCACATACAAACCTAAGATAGTTTCTAGAAAGAAAGAACTGGAAACATCTGTTATTTCTGAGATGGATGATGGTTAAGGTTCTGTAGGTCAGCCAGATGAATGCTATCCTTAGGGAATAGTTTTGCCCCTCTTATTGCCCAGTCATTTCTTTGTATATCCATTTCTAATGATTAGTCGATATGCCTATCATCTTCCAAGCAGCAGTGTGACTGTTTGAGTGTTCAAACATCATCTTCTTCACCGCCATCTCCCACACTTTTGATACGCATCATCGAAGGCAAGTACACGTGGATGCACAAATAAATGCCGGGAACTTAAATGCCAGGATTGAACTTGTACATTTCCAATTGTACTATATAATCATATTAGGGATATTCTAAATATTAATAATTATATGATCTTTAGGCCCTTTTCATGCTGCCAAACAGCTGTGTCAATGACAAACACTGAGATTAATATCTGCAAACTGTTTGGACAACCATCTAATAAAACCCCTCTTTTCACTGGTTAGGAAATGAGAATCCAGACCAAATAATTTAGGGTAAAGTTGTGTCAGGACTTGGACTAGACCCCAAGTTATCTGACTGCATGATGAAATGATCATTCTATTACTCAATATTCCTCAGATGGAAATCCAATAAAAATTGTTCAGTTCGTTTGCTTGGCATAGATATAACTAAAACATTCACACACACACACATACACATGCACACACACATATACACAAATCACATTGTTTAAATTACAAACTTGCTTATGAAATAAATTCTCTTTGAAATTAATAATATGTGAAATACTAACACACTACTTTTAAATGTACTCGCTCAAAGGACTTCATAAATTAAATAGAAAAAATCTACATACACTCTACATTGCTAAATGTTTTTTGGTTTCCAAGGAATTCTCTCACCAGGCCTTGGAGCACGAGCATTTATGGTGAGGATGAAGTCATTTTGCAAAAGAAAACATTGGTTCTTTTGAATTCATGGAAAAGCAAATGTGTGTCAATATGCTGCTGAGTCAGTTGGACCACAGTGACCATGGTAAAATGGTCCTCGGTGTTCTCAGAATTCTAAATACATCGTGTCCCAAATTATGACTATACCTAAGTAAGACTGAGGAAACTTGATGCACCATGAACTGCCACATTCAGAAGGTACGTCTCCTTTCATTTTAGCACAGGGTTGACGAAACCCATATCATTGACAATAGCAGTTTTGGTTTGGTTTCTTTTTGTGTGTGTGTGTGTGTGTGTGTGTGTGTGTGTGTGTGTGTTCACACCTATGGTGTAGTATGTGAATGACATGTATTCATGTGCTCTGAAAGGTCAAAAGTAGGTATCAGACTCCACTGGGGCTGAAGTTATAGGTGGTTATGAGCTAGTTACCTGTCATAAGTGCTAAGAATCAAACTCAGGGCCTCTGGAAGAGCAGGAAGAGCTCACAAACACTGAGACATCTCTCCAAGTCCTATGCTATTCTTAAAGACAATGATTGTTTAGTCTTGAGTTGTAATTTAGTTTGAAACACTCAGTTCTTCCTCTGGTGCTTAGAAAAAAAAACTCACAACAAATGGCAAAGTCCTCAAATGCTTCAATACTTCAACACACAGCATTGTCATCAAAGTGTTCTTCCAATCATGCTGGATGTCTATTAAGTGAGCAACATGGGGATTCTGAGTCTGACCTCCATTTTATATTGACTGTAGATTTGTACATGTGTATAAGACATCTGGATTCTAGCTTACCTGCAGGAGGAAATAAAGAGTCTCTTACGAAAGGATTTCTCCTAGGGGAGTAGAGTGTGGATGCACGAGTGTGGTCCAAAGATATTAATACCACCATAAATTGAAGACTCCCAACCTACACGCAGAAGTTAACTACAACAGAAAGCAGCCCTTGTCATTTCCTTATCCAAACCTCATTCTGAGTCTATACAAGTCTTACAAACGCTGCTTCCCAAAACTGGTGAACCCCTCGCTTGTCTCTTCTCTTCTGATGGCTTCACCTCCTATCTCCTTGGGAAAATGAAAACAGTATCCTCCCACTACCCAATTTGGTAAGCTTACTCACAACCGTTGCTCTATCCTTTGTCATCACAGAAGTAGCATGTTTCTCTCCTTCACTTTTGAATTACTTCAGCAATTAATCATCGTTCAGTACGTAAGCATGAGTTCATCCTGTTTGGAGGAAAATCACCCAGTAGTTGTTTTCTTATTTTATATTTAGCTTCTCCTTCTTAATTCTTCCTTGGTATTTAACATTTTCAATCTCCCTCGTACTAAAAAATAAATATAGAGAATAATAATTCCTTCCACGTTAGGCTCTTGTTTCTGAGCCTCTACTTACTTCTGTCGCTTACTTCCCAAACTACTGGACAAGTTCACTCACGACTTGGTCTTGGCACTTCTGTTCTTCTCACCCTGTATATTCAACCTAATCAGTTTTACCAACACTCTCTGCCTGATTTCCATAATACATTCTTATGGCTCTGAAGTTGACATTCAAATTCAAGGTTCAGAATTCTCCATAAATTATAGGTCCCTGAAATCTTGAGTTGAAATACTATCCACATTAGTTTTCTCAGAAATTAAATTTATTACGTTCATTTACCCACAAACCACACCTGCCTTGTGCCCTTGTTAAGATCAACAAATAGGCCCCAGGTGACCAAACTTTGCTGGGAGCCTGTGCTAGGACCTTTTCAGTTCCCTGAGTCCCTAACAGCAAGGTACCACATTCTTAAAATGTTTACCTTATAGAGAACTCTGAAAATTGTCTGATTTGTATGTTATCCTCTTTAATCAAAGTTATAATAGTGCAAGATTTTTGCTTCCTCTCTACCCTCATGAGTGTATCCTCAATATTGTAGCTAGTCTAAGCTTCCACAGTGAAGCTTCCAATACAATATTTCTTTGCTCAGAACATTTTAGAATTTTTCTACCGTTATGACTTATATTTGCTCCCATAAATAAGGAGGAAAGGAGATGGGGAAAGGAGAATGTGGCTTCAAATTTTACATAAACAATATCTCCATGAGACATGAAAGAAATGTAACCCAAGACACTCCACAACCACTACAGAGATGAATAAAATTGCTATTTTGTGCCTTTTAGAGTAGTTCATAATTTAACACATTTTAGCTGTACTTCCAGTGGTTTCTTATTATCTAAAACTAAAGTCAAGCTCCTTGTCATGAATTCCAAGATTCTCTTGGTCTTGTTGCACGGCCCTTCTAGAGGAAATTCTACCACATACTCTCCTGCTTCGAGCATTGTTTGTTTGCTTGCTTGCTTTATTGTTTCTGTTTGCTTTGTCTTTTCTCTTCAGCTTGACACCATTTGTTTATCTGGTTCCTTTTCAGACTTCTGAAGTCATCTAGAATACTACTTTCTCTTAAATCTTTTAAGGTCGACTCACTGTGTCTGCTCATGGTCCTTCATTCCTTCTTGTAAGGGACCCTGACATTTAGCTATTTCTTCAGCATGTATTTTTAAATGATCATTCTGTGATTGATTATTTAGGTCTACCACCCTGTTAGACTTTGGTTATCTAAGGGTAGAAATGTTTTAAGCTCAGTCCAAATTGTTTCTTATACTAAGAATTTGCTTGGTTCATAGATGTCCAAAGAATCATCTGTGAGAACTTTTGTCTGGGATGTGCTCCTTCCTCTAGCTCGGCTCTCAAGCTCTAATAGGCCTATGAGTGCTAAGGGAGGATGCATGGACTTTTTGTAATGAATAAAGGTAAGAATCACATTACACGGATCTTCAAGAAGCTATGAGCATAACACAGCAAAGCCTGGTAGCACATGTAATTGCATGTTGGATTATGAATACAAAATACTGTGATCTGTTGTCATAGTTGGTATAGGGTGAACATAGACTGAACATAAAAAAGTCAAAGTACAACTGAACAAATCAGATCTTGACTCTAACGTACGACTTTTGAGGGGCAGAAATTTCAATGATGGCAATCTGAGAACAGACCAGAAGGACGGATTGCTGAGCCATGATGGGAAACTTCATTTTTTCCATTAATTCATTTATTTATTCCCTTCATATCCTGTTCACAGCCTCCTCCACCCAGTACCCTGCCTCACACAGCCCCTAACCTACCCTCTTTCCTTTCATCTCTGAGAAGAGGAGGTTTTCTCTGGGTATGACCCCACCTTGACAAATATCTGAGTGTTTTGTTACTGCCCTAGGTTTATCCTCTCCCACTGAGGCAAGACAAGGCAGTCTAATAAGGGGAACAAGATCCACAGGCAGGCAACAGAGTCAGGGTAATCCCCACATGTTGGAGACCCACATGAAGGCCATGCCGCACATCTCTTCCGTATGTGCTGGGGGCCTAGGTCCAGCCTCTGTCGGTTGGTCTTCTTGTGCAAGGAATCTATCTAATTGATAAATTACTATTTGCAGACTATGGAGCAAAAGTGTAAGTTGATCCCACGGTGTGTAGATGAAGAGTTAATAGTCATATTCTTATACAAATAGTCATAGTCTTATACAAATATCTGAGTATTTTGTTAACAAACCATAAAACGAGAATTAAAAAAGCAAGATATGCTCACATTTCCTCATAAAGTATCAGGGTGGGAATTAACAATGTTAGTTTATCTAAGATAGAAAAATGTGTTAGACCTTCAACTATGGGTGGTTATGTGGCAAGAAGAAAAGATTAAGTTTTGCAAAGACTTGCAGGATGTTAGTAAAGGGGATCTATTTCTGTGGCTGCATCTTAGAAAGTAATCTACAGCCTAGAAAATGCTCATTAATGCTGTAGGTGTGCACAGGTCTGAGCGAGTGTGTCTAGGGACACCTCTCCCTGTGAAACGGATTACACTAAAATTACTTTTGTCTTTCTGGCAAAACAAATCACTAAAGAGACTGAAGTCACATGTTTGAAAGCACTGTTTTCACTTTTCTGTTAATTATGTCACGGACAGAAAACCATTCTTGGGTACAAGACAGCCATAGGTAATAAAAGCATAGGCAGCTTGTCAAGCCCACTAATGCTTGCTTCTCTGCCTCCAGTGCTGTTATAAAACATATTACTTTCCTTGCCCTCCTCAGACATTCCTTGGGGCCAATACTCTGGACCCTATAATTCACTCAAGAGCTAAAGTTATTATCATGGCAGCAGTTATATCCCCAAGAGTTTCAATAAATAATTCATTGAGTGCATCCATTTCCAGAAGATCTGCTCAGCTATGAATCTGGTTCTTCTTCAAGACAGTACAAATGTTGCCTCAGAATTGAAAAGCTAGTTTAGCATGGATGAACTATGGGGATAGCAGATACAGAAAGATGAATTTTAGTTAATAAACATTGCAGTACATTGTAAATGCCCAGTCACTGGCAAATTCATTGCCATCTTTCAGGGGTGTCTTTTGCAACCATAGAGCAAGAGGCAGGGAGTATCCTGACTTTGAAATAAAAATCGTCTGACCTTTCAAGTAACTCATGCAATCCCCCAAGAAAAAGACAAAACTTCCAAGTCTGGTACTTTAGGGATGATATCTAGGCTTAATACCAGATCTACGTCTTCCTTTCTATCTGAGGTGCAAACAATTTTCCTTCCTAGAAACCTTATGGAATGGGAAATTAATATCCACAGTGTCTGTCACTCAAACAAGCCAAATTGAGTTCAGTGTAACATTTGTAACATGGGAAATAACATACCTTTCAGCACAACATCCACTCTTGTGCCTTTGGAAGACTTCCAGACTTTTTAACCAAGTACTCTCCTTTCTTTGACAATGCTGTCCAGTCGTCTAAAAGATGCCAATTAGTCCACAGTTCACTGAAAAAAAAAAAAGAATTCACACTAGATTATTCCAGGCAAGTCCACAGTTTACTTAAAAGAAAATGAATTCACACTAGATTTTTCCAGGCAGTCAGTCAGGCTAGAGACTTTTACCTAAGAGTAAAGCTCTAGTAAAGAAGGATTACAAAAGTGGCCACTGTCTCACAAAGGAAACCCTGGTCAAGTCCCTTAGCAACACACTGTCAAAAATATCTACTAAATTGTTCTTCAATATTGTGTTGTCCACTTTGAATATGAGCCATGTGAAGAGAGACATCATCATATCCTGCTCTCCATGTACCTCACATACGGAAGTAATTTGTGAAATAGTTCTTAAGGTGTTGGGAATGTAGGTCAGTGAAACAGGACTTGCCTAGTATGTGCAGTGTCCTAGATTTTTCTCTCCAGAATTTTATGGAGGAAAGAAACAATATTTGTGGAGTAAATAAATATCAACTAATAGATCCCCAGTGGGGTTACACAATGCCTATAGTCCCAGTAGACTGAGGATTGTGGTTGATGGAGAATTAAGAGCCAGCCTGGACTACAGAATAAGACTCTACCTAAAAATAAAAATACCTCTAAATCCTGATGGATGAATTTCAGGATCTTTCAGTATCAAATATTACTTAAAGCAAAAAACAAAGTCCAATATTCTTCAAAATTATATAAGGACATATTCTGTGCCAGGAAGAGAAAGAAAGCTTTGTGAAAAGTTCACTTTGACTCCACTAGGCATGGTATATGATATACAGGGGGGGACTATGTTTATTAAACACTGGGGTTATTTAAACATTGTGTAGTCTTACACTTTAGCTCTCTTAATTAGTTTATATGGTGCTAGAGTAGGAAACACAATTGAATTTTTGCTAGGCTTTTCCCTCATCTCTAAATACAATTATAATAACTACCACTTGTGGTCAATTGATAGCCCTCTTTGTTTCATAAATTGTAAAATACTTTATGGGCATTTCAAGGTGAGTTTATTGCAAGGACTAGTATGTTCACAGTGATGTGTGTATACTCAAGGCAAGGGAGAAGGGGGTCACACTGCCACCAGACTTTCATACTCTGTCGCTGGAGCATGCATGGAAAGGCAGCATAGGGAGAGCCATGCCTTTGGAAAACCTCAACTATCGATTGATTGTTTTTCAGATGCTTTAGGGCTAGTATTATATTAGCTTGCCTGTCATTTGAAAAGAGAAGAGCTTCTAAGGGATCTTGTTTTCTGTTAGTCCTGAGTTGTTACATCAACCCCAATTTTATTTTTTAAATGACATGCCTGCTAATAGTTAGCCAAGGAAGGCTGTGTTGAGTAAATGTGTTCTGTGGTTAAAGAGTAGACACAGAAAGCATTCTACAATGGACAAGGCCACCATTATTGATTCTTAATGTTATTATTGTTTTACAGGAGAACGATAGAGATACTGAGTCCATTCCTTATTCAAGGACTAAAGAAAAGCCACAGACTACTTGATGGTTCATGTCACAAGGCTACTGGTACTTAGGGTGACAATCTTCATCTTGTGGATTTGTTCCAACCAGAGGTTATAATGACGAATTTTATACTTATACACACAGAAGGAGAACAAAAAATTGAAAACAATCTGTAGGACCTCCAGGAAAAATAGAAAGATAAGGAAGACTACAGGTCTGTTGAGCTGTGGAAAAGAGAGTTTCAGGTAACTGGAAGTCTTATAGAATTTGGTGGCAGTTCTTCCTTAAACAAGGAAACGATGGGGGGTAGAGTACAGCAGTACTGACCTTTGTCACTTCTACTGTCTGAGAATGCTAAGGGATCTGTCTCCAAATTTAGAGCTTCATTTTCAAGTTTGCAGCAGCCTCCCTGGATTTCATTTTGTGCATAAAGTTATTATCCCCTTTTGTATCTGGTCTGTTGTAAAAAAAAATGCTTGCTATAATCACTGCTTCTTAATTTAGCAGATGGTTGGAAACTGTGCAATTCTTCTCAGAGGAATTAAGCACACTTATGTCATTTCCCAGGTTGATTTCAAAGGCGTAACTTGAGATCAAGCAATGTTTCAATTTCAGTTATTAGTTCAGAATCATGGACATAAATGCTTTCTTTTTTCCTACTTCTATAATTTTAAATATTGGGGATGAACTGAGTTCACCTTCTAGTGTTTTGTGATTGATGTTTTTGATAAAAAATCGAAACCATTGTACTCAATATATACAAATATAATACATACATGTACAATACAAATAAATCACTGTACTCAAATCCCATATTGTGTTACAAGATTTATCAAAATTTCCCCAAAAAGATTGTTCTATATCTGCACAGAACTGTTTATCATCTACTGTCAGCCAGTGTATGGTAGACAGAAATCATTTTTCACACTAGACTTGTGTGTGTGTGCTACCTAAAATGAATACTGTTCACTGTCCTCAAGATATTCGTGATAGAATATCAACAGTTAGAAACAGAGAAACAGCATTGAACAAACATTCAATGCATCTCCTGTCTACTCAGAAGGCTTTATCTCCTATGGATATTCACTTGTCATTGACTGTTTGGTCCAGGATCACACATTTCAAAAGACAGAAAACTAAAAAAGGGAGAGATTGGTCAAAGTTCCAGATCTGTCGCTAAGTAACACGATCACTTCTCTCTACCCTGGAGGCTCCCATATTGGTAATTTTTTCTAAACTAGGATTTCGCTGTTCAAAAGGCTTATGCTTATAGACAGTGCAACTTGTTTTTGAATTTCAATTTTTTATGCCTTTCTGACCCCTTATTGTTCCTGCTGAACTTTGCTATGGATACAACAGAAGCAGGTGGGGGCGGAGGTGGCAGATATTTGAGGGTATGCAGGGATGATTGATTGAGTCAGGAATTCTCATCATTATGCTAGTATGTCTTGTGGACAAAAGATTTCATCTTAGGGAGCAAAGAATCTTAAATTCAAATAGGAAATAAGCTTTACAATCCTCCTGTGAAACTAGCAAATTATATGAAACGAGACAGCCTTCTTCTAGCCAGTCCTGGTACTATAATTCAAAGTTGGTAGGAATCCCAGGTTTCCCTTTCTGGTGTCACTTGCTAATCTTTTATGTTCCTATGATGTAGTACATGCTTCACAATCACAAATTGCTGTCATGGTGATGAATAGGACAGTGTAAACACACACATATATGTATATGCACACATATACATATATGTATGCATATTAGTGTAGGAGCTCTACATTAGTGATAATGTTTGTGTAGAAGGCATCTTTATATTTCAATCAATAACCCATCCCTTCTCACAGGAAAGATATCCTTCACAGCCATCCCTGTTTTCCGATACAGATTCTTTTCTTATACTGCTTACCACCTTGGCACCCTGAAGAGAAGCAGATGTGGAAGTACAGATGCACTCCTCACGATGTGCATGGTCAGCTAAGTGCTTGTGTCTCCATCCTGAGGATTGCAGCTCTCACAGTGGAGAACAATAGCAGCCAAGGTTGACTGAAGTAGGTTCTCAGCTGGCTTCCAAAGGGAAAAGTTCTCTAAGCCTCGCAGAGGGAGGAAAGTCTAAGTTCAACAGCCATTCTGACTACTGTTTTCTATTGATGCATCTGCTTATACCTGCAACTGAATCCTGGGAATTTAACAGGTTATTGAAATTGCTGGAACCCCAGTTCTTTCCTACTATATTAGGAAGACCTAAACCATTTTTCAGGGTATTGAATGACTACATGAGGAAGTATGTTTCTGATAGAGTCGTAATGACTTGGGAGGGTTACTAAATGTCATTAGCTGTCTTTATTCTATTTCACTTTCTTTGCCCTTCAGATAGTAGCCAGGACACTGTCAAGGTCACCCATGGCAATGTTTACCTACTGTTTTTTGTTTTGTTTTGTGTTTGTTTTTAGTTAATCTTATTTTATTTTTACAGTCCAGTCATTACTCCCTACTTGTCTGCCCGTCCATAGTTCTTCATCCCATTCCTCCTCCCCCTGTCTCCAAGAGGATGGCCCCATCTCCCAGTCCCCCATCTTCACCACCCCCCACCATTTCCCCATCCCCACTCCCTTGAATCTCAAGTCTCTCAAAAGTTAGGCATGTCTTCTCCCACCGAGGCCAGACCAGACAGTCTTCTGCTGTATATATGTCCAGGGCCTCATACCAGCTAGTGCATGCTGCCTGGTTGGTGGCTCAGTGTCTGAGAGATCTCAGGGGTCTAGAGTACTTTAGACTGCTCTGGGGTCACCCTCCTCCCCAACTTCTTCCAGCCTTTCCCTAATTCAACCACAGGTGTCCCTGACTTCAGTCCACTGGTTTGGTGTAAGTATCTGCATCTGTCTCATTAAGCTTCTTGTTGGTCCTCTCAGAGGACACCCGTGCTAGGCTGTTGTCTGTGAACACATCATACCTTCACTAATAGTGTCAGGCCTTGGAGCCTCCCCTTGAGCTGGATTCCAATTTGGACCAGTTACAGGACCTCCTTTCCATCTTTCGATTGGAGGTGGCAAGTCCACCTATTCTAATCCAGTAATCTCTGCAGGAGCCACTCCATACTTCAGCATTTCTGCAACAAAAAGTATTGTTTGCCCCTATAAATTTTAATAATTAACTCTCATTTTAAGAGTAATCTTTTTCTGAAAATTTCTTATAAATCAAAACAGCTTTTCTAGGTTGCCCCTTAGGAGAATCTGATTCTGTTGTGAAACACAATGGGAGGAAGAAAGACCATCTTTGTTTGTCTTGAACTGATATGAAATCACAGTAAAGATTTTAATCTACAGCCCATTCTTTCTAATGCTTTACACACTTCTACAGCTTTGATGGTGGTGTGTTCGTACTTTCCTTGGGTCTCGAGAAATTGTATGGAGGATACACATGGCTATGTGATCCACAGGTAAATTCTAGCAAACACTGAAAGAAAAAAAAAAACCCAATGGTTATTAAAATGCCATAAGATGAATGCATTTACAAAAGCATTAAGTATCAATTCTATAAAAGCTTAATGAAGACTTTTGTTGATGTCTTCTTCTTAAACAGCAACCATGACAAAATCTTTTGACAAGACTGTGGATAATTCTGAATGCTATCTCGGGGTATGTATTATGTTGTTTGATAGCTACACTATCTTCATTAAACAGATGAAGATCTCTCTCCTTTATCACATGGCTTCGACACAGAAGCAAATCTAATCACAACATAATAAAAAACTGAAAACCTTAGGTCAGAGGATGATGAACGCTATGACAACAGTTAAAGAGATGCCTTGGTTTTATAAGCAAGTTGAACATGTGTGTATGATCTGGACATTTAGCTTGGCTCCAAAAAAGAAGTGTGTTTCTTGGCTCTTGGATCCAACTATTGAGGTGTGATTGGATTACGTGCGTTGTGACTGAATCAGTAGATTGATCCATTGATGGGGTGATAATCTGATGACATATTCGTAGGCTATGAAAGATTCTGGAAATGAGGCCCAGTAGGAGAAAGCAGATCACTTGGGATATGTCCTTGTTGGCTACATGTTGTTCTACGTCTATCTTTTGTGCATATTCCTGATCCCTCCTTTCCTCTTTACCAGTGTTCTTGCATCCCTACTTCCCGTTCTTGTTCATCTTGATGTAATTTGTTTTCTCCACTACTCATTGCAGTCACGAAATTCACTGTTACATCAGGCTCATAGCAGTGGTACCAACTGACTACACTGAACTCTCTGGAACCATGAGCTGTTCTAGTTTTATCTATTTTTTTTTTAAGAGATGAGAGTCTCATTTACCCCAGACTAGACTCAGACTCACTATATAGCAAAGAATGAACTTGATCTTCTGATCCTCTGTCTTCTCCTTCCATATCTTCCATGTGCTAGGTTCATAGGCATTCACAATTATATCCTGTGCCTGTGGTACTGGAGATTCAAACCAAAGCTACATGCATGGTCGACAGTTATCTGCTGAGCTATACTCTCAGCCTGAACATCTGGTGATTTAAAAATATAGTTAATGTATTCTCCTGTAAAAGTTAGGTGATTCTTCCTCCCAGCCCCATGCTCCCACAAATAAGACAGACTCAAAATATATTTACAAATTCCTTGTTCATATAGCTAGGCCTATCCTCTGACTAGATGATAACTTAGAATAACACATTTATTCTAATCTACATTCTGCCATATGGCTGGTTACCTGTGCTCAGGTACTATTGCATCTGTCTCATCACTTCTTCCCAGGCAGATCTGCCTTGTACTTTCCCAGAATCCTTTCTGCCTACTGGATGTCTCACATCCTATTTCCTGAATAAGCTATTGGTCATCAAATTTATTACTGACAGGTACCATATCTATACAGACACAAGCTATTTCCTCTACATTCTGCAATATACAAATATGCTGCTTGCTTTTTTCTATTTAATCTCTTATCCCGTATAATATATGTAGCAATATGCTACATTCTAGTGGGCCTGGTGTAAATGGGACCTGATTACTAACATCCTTAGATATGTGTTACACTATTTTGAGATTCCATCTTACTTATAATGGGGATCAGAAGAAAACAATCAACAAGAGGTGCTGGAAAGGATCTTGGGGGCAAGGAACATTTACTCACTACTCGTGGTAACATAACTGATGTACCTACTAAGGGAATCAATAGGTAGGTATCTCAAAAAACAAAGAAACAAAAAAACCCACCACCGCCGCCACCATCCCCACCACCAACAAAACATAACCAGCTACCACATGATCCACCTATATCATACTAGGTAGATGTTATTGTGTAATGAGTATAGAATAACAGAGATAGGGCACCTGACTTGATTAAAGGGTTATGGGGATGGCGTTGATATAGATATCCTGTTGAAACCAATCCAGGCCTCCTGAATTGAGCTATTGGAAAGAACAGGGAGACTATTCCCATAACAACTTCTGCAAATATCAAGATAACAGCAGTGAGGACACCTATGAACAAATTCAAGTATCATTGTGCCTGTGGAGAAAGAACACAAGGAAGAGAATATGGGAGCAAGCAACCTCCTTTCCCAAGTCCCAAGTCATTAAAAAATTATGATCAAATACAATCTGCACCTGATGGAAAGGAAGAGGAAGACAGGTTAGTAAGGAGGGCATTTTCTCACATGCCACTAAATGGCCAGGGAAGAATACCTTAGAGACAAAAGCTAAGCTCTCTCACATGGTTTGACATCTGCTGGTAAGCAGTTGTTGGCCTTGATTCATCTGCGGAACAATTCTGACAGGGGCCCTAAGGTGCTAGCTGTTACTTTTACATGTAAGATGGCTACACTCACGTCCAGATTTCATTTTCATATTCAAGGCTGGAGGGTAAGCTGAGATGCCATCCTTTCTAGAATTCTTCCTGGTGGGCCACTGCTTGTGTTTTATTGCTCCATCACCAGCGCCAGCTGGAGCAGAGCCTAGAAAAGCAGGAGACAGGAGGATCATACTTGGCTTATACCAGGGGTCATCACACTTTTGCTGTAATAGACAGACAATAAATATTATAATCTTTGTAGGCCCTGAAGTCAGTCTTAGCTGTAATCACCCAGTCTCCTCACCATGGTAGCATAACCATGTCTGGCTGTATTCTTATAAAACTTTCTGGTACTGTAATTTTATATAACTTCCATTTATTGTAAGATAATTTTTAATCTTTTTTTCAGCCATGCAACATATCTGGACCAATTTGAGCTCATGGATGGAGGGTTCTGATTTGACTCCAAGCCTATCATTGGTTTACCTATCATTGGTTTACCTATCATTGGTTTACCTCTCATCAGCTTACCTATCATTGGTTTACCTCTCGCCGGCTTACCTATCATTGGTTACTGTTATGGCAACCCCTCTCTGGGCTCCATAACAAGATAGGATGAACCACCGGACACATTCTGTGTTTATGTGATGGAGGAAACAAGACTGTAGAGGAAACTCACAAGTCTTAAAAAAGGAGGCAGTGTTTATATTCTACATCACTTAGAACTTTTGTAGATCAGCTGGTAGCCAACCTAGGCAGAATAATTTATTGTAGTCTCCTTTATCTACTTTAGCCTAGAAACTTTCCTTACACAAAGTAGTATCTGCTTTAATAAGACCAGTTGGGATCCAGACCCTTGTTCTCAGGGAGTTATTAGGAACATCTTTTGAGAGAGTAAAGATTTTCAATCAACATGACATTCATCAACACATCATATAAAGGAAAATTGGGGGGAAAACTTAAAAGTATGAACTAAACTCTTCTCCGGTTCCATAAATATCAGTCTTCTGACTGTGGATTCTTGACCACTTAGTTTTTGGTTCTGGCTGAATCTCATTATACATTCTCCTTTTACAAGAGAGGGAGGGGGAAAAGATTTGCAGGAAAAAAAAAGACTCCTTCTCCCTACATTTAATTACAGAGGCAATTTCCGTTATAGCCTACTTACAGGAATACCTCTTAGCATGCTGCCAACTGTATCACAACTTGTTTATCCAAAGGTTATGTGTGAATCAGAGCCTTTTGATATTAATCAAGTAATTTGCAAGTGTTTCTGGGAAGAAGAAAATGTTAGCTTTATCCGAAGAAATGAAACAGTTCATTAATCAAGTTTAGTCCACTGAGGGTAATTTTAGGGAAAGAGAGGGCAAGTAGACATTTCAGATAAGAAATGGCCCTTAAAATAGGATTTGCCAAAGTTGTCTTCTCGGAAAGTACTTAAGTAAACTGACTTTAATCATGTTACACATAATATACATACATACATATATATTATATATATAATACACATATGCTGGAGAGGCAAGGCTGGGATATATATTAAATATACATCATATGTAGGAATTTATTATTAATAAAAAGAAAAATTCTACCCTACATGCCAACTTTAAGTTTTACATATAAACGACTTCATTGGTGTTCATTGTCTTGAGTTATTAAAGATGCTACATATACAATGTGTATTCTTTAACATGTTTCCTTTTTATTTTCAGTTTTTTCCTGTTGTTACCACCACAAGATATTTTTTGTAGATTTGAGACTTGTTCTCTAGTGACCAGAATTAAATTCTGCCTCAGCAGGTATTTTAAAGTATTTGTATAAATCTTGCTGATCGGTGATATAAAAATAACTCTTTTTCAAAGGAATGGAGGATATAAGAGGGGAGTGGCCTTTTCTAGTGTGATGAATTGCAAAAATCCATTAGCCAAAATTCATCGGATAGTTAAGTCTGATGAGCCAGGCATTATCTCAATCTGTCAGCATATTGAAGTGATATGAGAGAAAAAGTAAAAAAGAAAGGTTTTACAACATTGTACCTTATTGCCCAATTCATGTAAATATTTGATTGTTATTAAAATAAAAGTTCTAGTGACCAGCCCATGTTAAGACCATCCATGGTCAGGCACCAAACCCTGACACTATTATTGATGCCATGTTGTGCTTGAAGACAGGAGCCTAGGATGGCTGTTCTCTGAGTGAGTCTACCCAGCAGCTGACTGAGACAGATGCAGATACTCACAGTCAAACATTGGATGGAGGTCAAGGACCCCAGTGGAAGAGTTAGGGGAAGGATTGAAGGCCCTCAAAGAGAAGGTAAGTCCACAGGAAGATTAACAGTGTCAACTAACCTGGACCCTGGGAGCTCCCAGAGACTAAGCCACCAACCAGAAAGCATACATGGGTTGGTTGGAGAACCTTGTCACATATGGAGCAGAAGGCTGCCTTGCATGACTTTAATGGGAGAGACTGCACCTAATCCTGCAGACTGGATGCACCAAGGTGGAGAGATGGGGATGGGGAGGCTGCCTTCTCAGAGGCAAAGAGGAAGAGGATGAGGAAAGAATTCTGTGAAGGGTGACTGGAAATCAGGGGAAATATTTGAGATGTAATTAATTAGTTAATTAATTAAAAGGTCCTAATATGAGGAACAAAGGAATGCTTAGACTTCAAGTAACTTTGAAATATTTAAACATTCTAGGAAACAATTGATCTTGAACATTTCCAATTCATTTACCTAAGACCATGTTGCAGAGAAAAGTATACCTTTATAGATGATGTCAGAGTTACTCTTAGGAGTGGCACCAGAATAGCAAAAAGTATCTCTGTAGATTCTTTGTCTCTGAAAGCCAAGCTGAGGGAGGAATGGAGCCTCATTGAAACAACTTGTTAGCTTCTCTCCACTGCCATGCACAAGAGATCTCTCCTATTTGTCAGGCATTTTGTGGTATTTTGTAGTTCAATAAAACCCATAGTTGTTCACGTTTTCTAAAATATGCTTGAAAGATAAACCTAGCCCAAAGCCTTCCAGGTTTAAGAAAATAACTGGAAAATCCATTTTTTCCTGGAACAGATCTAGGTGAGAAGGCTGTTGATAGAAGCAATTGAGAGACAATGGTAGACAATGGAAGAAATCATTGTTTGGTAGAAGATTCATGTTCCTGGAAACAAGTAACCAATGGCAAATTCTGCCTGACATTGGCAACCAAAGAAAATTATAAGAACATTAAGAACAAGGTGGTTCAATACTTTATTTTATGGTATTTACCTTTGAGTAAAACTACTGTCACCTCATATATTTCAAATCAGTTACACATTCATACTCCTTTACAGGGACTGGAGAGACAACACTCAGCTGAACTTAATGAAGTAGATCTGGAACCCTGGCATTGGAGAAGACAAAGATGGATCCTTGAAGCTCTTTTATCAGGAAGTCCAGCTAATTGGTGAGCTTCAGTTTCTGTAAGAGACTCTGGCTCAAACAACAAGGTAGTTGGTTATAGAAGAAGACATCCCTATATCAACTACTGGCCTTCACATATAAACATACACACTCATGTATAACAATGCATACATGCAAACAATATGCACAAACCACACACACACACACACACACACACACACACACACACACACACACACAGTTGAACCAGGAGGGTTATTTTCCACAGTTATAAGTCAACAGAACTTGGCCTGGATTTTTTTGGCCATCACATATTCAATAAAATTATGTGACTGTTCAGTTCTGTGACTTCTGTATTCCCATATCCTATATTTCTGAGGTTCAACTTCTATAACTCTCTGAGTCTTTTTTTCTTTTCTTTTTCTTTTCTTTTTTCTTTCCTACTCCAAAGGCTATTTTTTC